>NC_143481.1:64163808-64463808 GCF_027475165.1 Benincasa hispida | reverse complement strand
TTAGTTGAAGCCAAAGAGTGTACCAATCTAGTATGGAGGATTGAAGCTTGGAGATAGAGCAACAATGAAGACTTAATGAGTTATGGAGGATTGAAAATAATAAAAATCATTGTTATGATTTGGAGAAGAAGATAGAGTTTAAATAGGGAGGGAAGTTGGTGAAAATCACATTTAATTTTCGCCATTGGATCTTGAAAAAGAAAAATCAATAGTGAAGATTTTAAACTTAACTAGCTATTAGACACATAGAAAAGAAAATTATATATCTTTTAGAATCATCTCTTTTAACACTCATAAAAAAGAAAAGGCCACCATGTGTCCAAAACTAGCTGTTAGACACAAACATAAAATCATATTAAATTCATTTTCTTTTTAAAACTAATCCAAAAATCAAAAGCCCACCATGTGTCACTCCTACCATGCTTCAAGTGGTACCTTTCAATTGGTCCAGTTTGATGAGAAAAATTCTGTCACGTCATCGGCTTGAGATTTTTTCCGTTAAGCTTGTTTCAACCATATCTTCCTTGTTTGAACTCTGATTTGAGTGATTTAAATTGCATTGGAACCGTTGTTCTAAGCTTTACACAACAGACACTTCAAAATACTCAATTTGTTATTGAATAAAAGCAGGTTTGTTATAATCAAAACATTAATGAATGAATGAATTAAAATTAATTAATTAATTTGAGACTAAAGACCAAAAAGCCAATAATGAGCTCCTTCTACGCTTTTTCCATGAGTATTCTAAGCTCTCCTAGACTCTTCCCATGGGTCTTTTAAGCTTTACTTGGCTCTCTTCATGGGTTCTTTAAGCTTCACTAACCTCTCCTTATGGGTTCTTTAAGCTTCACTAAACTCTCCTTATGAATCCTCTGAGCTTTATAGTCTCTCCTCATGGATCATTTGAGCTCCGATTCATCGGGCTCTCACATGGATCCTTTAATTTGAGCTTTCTTAAGCTTTCTCAATGGGTCATGTAAACTCCTTTAGCTTTTCTTATGGATTCTTTGCACTCTCCAAGGTTTCTTTGAGTTCCACTAGACTCTTCCTATGGAGCCTCTAAACTCTCTTAGGCTCCCGCTAAATTTACCCCTATCCCTTTTTGACACTTTTATTTATTCGTTTCAATGTTTGGTTTAAAAAATCAATATATACTTTAAAATTTCACATTTTGTTTTAAGTATTAAACACATGTTAAGGGAACGATAATAATTTTTTAAAAAAAATAAAATATCAAAGTACTCTGTTATTGAAGTTAAAAAGATTATTAGTAAAAAAATGAAGAATCATTTCTTATTAAAGAAGAAAAAGAAGAACACACCAATACGTTTGTTGGGGATAAGATCTTAAGAAAATGCCGACATAGATTAAACTTTTTCAAAAAAGGACAGAACTAATTTACCAAGTAAATTGGAAAGAGGACAAAGACGACAGATAAAAGATAACACACACACACACACAAAATTGTTCTTTTCATTTGGACCGTGGTTGTAAAGAATTTGTAATTAATATGACTATTAGTTCTCAAAATCTCTATTTTACTCTACACACTATAAAAAAAATCAATTTATACTCTAAATTTTTTTATCATTGGAGTTATTTTACTATGTTATATTATATACCATGTATGTTTCACACCTCAAAATATATATGTACCCGTTCACCAATTTGGAACAATCAAAATTACTCTCGTTGCTAATTAGTTTTTGTTAGGAATACAACTGAAATCCCATATTGATTAGATAAAGGGGATAATCGTAGGTATATAAATGATGATAACCATCTCTATAATTTGTATGAAACCATTTGAATGAAACTACAAAATAAAATGACGAAAAATTGACACTAAAGCATAGAAAGTAAATTATATAGGAATACTAAAACCAAAACTATCATTATTGAAGATATGTGAAGAGTTGGAATAATTTTAAGATAGAATTTTATGTTATCTAGTTACATCTCTATATACACATAGTCAAACTTACATTATTTATTTATTATAATTTAAAAAATTGGTGCAGTTGTAAATAAAATGAACAAAATAGTACCATAATAGACACAGCAATTTGGATGAAGGGGATGTTGTAGAGTGAATTAGAAGGTGAAATCCTTTGATACCTAAACCATCTATTTGGGAATGGTTGGAATGAAAAGAGCATAGGGAATATATACTAATTTCTTACTTATGGGTCATAACAAAATAAAAATTAGCTGGATATATATACATAAGCAAAGAAAACCCTTTTTATTTATTATTATTATTATTATATTCATGGAATATATTTTCCAACCAAATGTTTAAAAAATAAAAAATAATTTAATTAAAAAAAAATTATCAGATGATAGGATTTCATTAGACAATTATTTGGACTGAACCAAAATAGTCATAGGGAGCACCTAAATTTTTCTTTTCGAATTGCCTTCGTACTACTGTTCCTTTCGCAGTGCCCAAAAATTAAATCTTCTAGAAAAGATGGAAAAAAAGAAAATATAATTAAAGGAGGAAATTTGTTGGTAATAAATATTTAGAATTTTAGATAAGATTCTTTGTTATCAAATATTAGATTTTGTAATATGATGTTACACTTCCAAATTCCAAGCCATAAAGTTTGAGTAAATATTCCAAATTTTGCTGTTTGTGGCAAATTTTGAAACCATATCTTTCTTGTTTACTCCTTGGCCTTGGACTTTTGAAGACTTGAGATTTTACTCCAATATAAAATATACATTCTACAATGTCTATCATAAATTATTTTAAGTTTAATATATTCCTCCCAAATTCAAACTTATCACTTCTTATTTGACGTATTCATCAACTATATTTACTTTAGCATTAATTATCATAAGTGTCTTAAACTTTTACTAAATCACCCTGTTATATCTTAAAGTTATCATAGTTATGCCTATTTGTTGATTATAAAATTTATTGTAAAAGTAGCACTAATTACACTTCGGAATAACGTAAATTTAATTATCAGGTAGTATTGTATCTATTGCACTTTGAATAAACTAGCTTGATATTATCTGTCTGGTACATGTTTGCATAAAATTTAAAAAGAGAATTTAATTATAAAATTTTAATAATATAAGAGAGTTTTAGTTTAAATAAGCCATGAAAAAATATTTATAAAATTTTGGGAGTTTGGGAAGGAAAAATAATAGTTTTTTTAAGTGAGTATACAATGTATTATAAGAGAATATATAAATTTAAAAATAAAAGAATATATATATATAATTTCGTGATAATTGTTTTGATTACCCATAGGAGATTTTTTTTTAATTTTTTGGGATAATTTCGTGATAAAATTTTGGGAGTTTGGAAAGGAAAAATAAAAGAATGTTTTGATTACCCTCTTACTTTCAAACTTTAAATTAAACTAAAATAATTGTTTTTAATTTTTTAAATTTCGTGATAATAATATTTTAGTTATTTTTTTAATTATCTTGTTAATTTCAAACTTTGATTTAAATATTGTGATATTTTTTCTATTTTTTTTTTCAAAAAACTTTTAATTGATGATTTGTTAGTCTCCTAATTCTAAATTTTAAATTAAACTCAAATCTGTTTCCATTTATTTTATTTATTTTGATTTGATTATTCTTTAATTTTGAACTTTAATTTAAACAAAAGTATTATTAGTTTTTTACGATATAATCTTATCTAATGTAAATTTTCTAATTGATTTGGATGATGTGATTATCTTTTTAATTTTAAACTTTACTTAAAATAAAATATTATTGGTTTCTATTTTTATATTTTATAATGATTCTTTCTTTGTTGAAAAAAGATAACGTGATTATTCTCCTAATTTCATTTTTTTTTCAAATTTTAATTTCATTAAAAATATAATTTTTTCTATGCAAATAGAAACTCTAAAATCTTAATCTCTTTTGATTTGCAATTATCTTCTTCTCGATTTTAAACTTTATTTCAAATTTTTATGAATTGGTGTGTACTTACTACATATTTGAAAAGAGAAAAAAAAGAACAAAAAAAAATCATGTAAAAGAATAGTAAAAACTATTATAAATCTTAAACTCATTGGTGTACATTTACAAAAATTAAAACGTGAAAAATCTATAAAAAATTAAAATAATCACTCTCTTCTTTGTCACTTTATCATCATCTAAATTGTTTGAACTTTGAGAAATTTCTTGAACCTCAAAAGCAAAGTCTTTTTTCCACATTCTTCCATATGTGAGGATCAATAGGTGAATCTATTGCGTGTATAGAAAAAACTATAAGAGTATATAAAAAATTACATAAAATCACTCTATATGTCTTTACAAAATTGAAAAAGATGACATACATTAAAAAAAAAAAAGAGATAGAGAGGTTATAAGAGATACTTAACATAGAGAAATTAAATTTCTTAAAGAAGAAAAGAAACATTGGAAAAGATGTTGCTATTAACAAAATTAAAAACAATACTTACAAATAAAATAAATTTTCTACAAAAAAGAAGAAGAAGAAAGCAAAGAAGTTAGCTAGAGAGAGCCGATTAACAAAATTAAAAAAAAAAAAAAAGATACCTGATGAAAAATAAGAGGTTTAAATTTATTTATAGAGAAAATTTAAATCTCAAATCATAATTTGATTTTATTTCGTTTAAAAAGTTTTTTTTTTATTATTGAGATAAAATGTGATTTTCTTAAAAAAAAAAAGAAATTATAAATAAGATATTAGAGAATAAAATGTTATTAATTTTTTTTTTACTATTATTTAACTTAGGTATTAGAGATAAAACACAAATTAAAAAAAAAATTCATGAGTAAGAAATTAGAGGATAAAATACGATTTTTTTAAAAGCATCCTTCTATTTGAAGAGAAGTAGTGATTATTCAAAATAAAATGTGATTTAATTTTTTTTTTGGAATTAGAGATTAGAGAATAATATATGAATTTTTAATATTTATTTATTTAATGAGAGGTAGATATTAGAGATAAAATGAGTTTTTTTAATGATTTAAATGTGAAATTATGTAAGATATCTCAATGACCATCAATTAAAAGGGGTAAAAGGGGAATCAAATGTTTTTCTCCCTTGTAGCGTCTTTTAGATAGTATGATTTAAATACAATGCTAATTGTTAGGTAATTAACTTATTGAAAAAAAATCCTATCATGTAGCTTAATCTTAATTTTATAAATTAATGATTACATAAATTCTAAACGGTATATTTGGATGAATATTGTATGTTTTAAAAGTAATTGATGAAATATTGTAGTTTTTAAAATATTTTGAGAAATATGGTAGTTTTTTTATTTGGCTTGTATGATTTTTCTAAGAAAAATCCTATGTATGTCAAGTGTTATTATTCCTTTACTTTGTTTAAGGTACTCTATGTATTTATATTTCTTAATAATAACAAAAAAGGGCGCCCTTGTATTTCTTAATGATAAATAAAACCTACATCCTTAACACTTAATTTTAAGAAAAAAAAAAAAAAACTCAAAACATTTTTTCTTCCATAACAGGAAAATAATAAAATGTAAATTAAAATGTTTATATTAATACAACAACTTAATGTATCTCATTCATTTAAAAATACTAATAAAAAATCAATGTGTCCCACAAGGCGGACGTTGTCGATTTTGAGCTGGTTGTCATCGTTGACTTTAAACTTGAGGTTGCTCTGGTTCCTCTTGATGTTGCTCTAATACCTCCGTAGGCGCTTCATAGTATAAATATTCATTATGCTCTCCAAGGTCACGCCCATATCCACGCATGTATGAAGATGATGGACCGACCTCTGAATCATAATATCCTGGACTAAATGCTAACATCATCATCATCGAACTAACATAACTAGTCTGGCTCTGCGTCTGTGTCATAGGAAGCAATTCTTTCACATTGTGGATGACCTCATCAAACTCATTTTCTTCTACTCAAGCAGGTCTGCTACGTCTAGGAACTGGTGGAGGAGCAATAGGTATATCATACATATAATATATCTCCTCCATATAGCTCTCGTCATTATTGCATATAGCAAAAACCTGGTTTGGATTATTTGCAACATCATGAATTATAAAACAATTAGACAATATTTAAAACAAATTTAAATTAGAAATAATTAGACAATATTTAATTATATACCAAATGACCCACAATTGTTCTCAGACGAGTAATGTAGTGCCTTGTAATATTATTGTACCAATTGATGTAATTTTGAGTTACATCACCATCAAATTGCCTAATTGAAACCCCCATTGCAATAAACCTTGCACGATAGCGCCATAGCACTACCAAATGTGTAACTTTTCTAGGCTAATCTCTAGTTTTTAGGTTGATGTCATGCAGTAGGGGTCCAGTATTACAAGGTGATGGGACATCCTGTTGGAAACAAAGTTGTTTCATTACCTTGTCAGGAAGATTCACTCACTAATATGAAAACATAGGTTAAGTTTGTACAGAAATTGGGAAAGTGTCCATGATAGCTTTGTAAGGCTCCCAAATAATTTGAAACATGAAATATTATATTAAACAATATTAAAGACATTAAAAATATGTACAAAAAATTTAGTTGGGTTCAGTATTAATATACTTGATCAAGTTGAAACAGATTAAACATGTTGACTAACTATATGTGTAGCTGACCTAGTCACACAAATTTTGTCTCTCCACCTATATTATTAAATTAATATTTTAGATTTTAAATTAACTAGATCAGTCATATAAAAATGTTTATCAAATTAACTAGAAGTAAAATAACATATCGAGAACCGTAGGTTCGTCCAGCAAATTGGACATCATTGACATGTCGAAGTTGTGGAGACATTGTTGGAAATCGTTCCCAAGCCCATAATTGCAAAAGTATCAGAGGCCCAACGATTTCATGAACGTCAGATTTTGTTGCTTTGTATAGCTGTCTATACAGCCATGCCAAATATGCTCCATCTCATGAATACCGTCCTGCTTCATAGAGGTTGGCTAACAACGGCAGGAACATTAAGTGCACGAAATGACTTGATTTGTCAGAAAATAGACTTCCACCCATCATCTGTAGTATGAATGCTCGCGTATATCTCATGACAACTTCCTCGTCTACATCATCAGCAAGCTCATAAAATTGTGTCTCTAATCATGTTAAACTTAACCTCGATGCTTTAATTTTATCAGCAGGTGGGGTCACTCCGAGTAACATTTGACAGATATTCAGCCAATCATCATGCAATACTTCGGTAACTAGCTCACCGTCAACAGGTATAACCCAAACAAGACTTCTATGTCCTGTAAGGTGATAGTGCACTCTCTAATAGGTACATGAGATGTATGCGTCTCAGACCTCCATCTCTCAATTAGTGCAGTGATGAGATTGACAATGTAACTGAATGAATCCCAATCTAGCCACTCCATAAAATTCGGTTGTATGAAGTAATGGTAGTATTCTAGCGTGGACTGGGATAGTGCGATGAACAACCGCCTCTTGACGTCTACAATATATCTCGCCTCTGGTACAATCTTCCCATAATGATCGATGAATAGATTGATCGTATAAAATATTAGGAGTTTAAAGCCATGATCTAAAAGAAAAAATTATTTATTTCTCGAGTAAAATATAAAAATAATGTACAACTTAATAAAAAAAATTAATTACATAATAAAAATATTATTAATAATGTACAACTTAATAAAAAAATTAATTACATAATAAAAATATTATTTACATAATAAAAATCCCTAACTGTCTGTCTTTGTAACAATTGACACTTCCTTCGATTGTGACCTAACTAGTTACAAAATCCACATCGTACTTGAGCGTTTAGTTCATTTTTCAATCCATCTCATTATGGTATCTTGAACTCATTTCAATACATTACTAATTTCTTTATTAATTATGGTAAATAAAAACAATACTAAAAAAATAGAATATTATAAAAAAAATAAACAATACATTACTAATTTCTTTATTAATTATCAAACTTAAATCTAACGACTACATTTTTTTCAAAAGAACACTAAACCCTAAAAACCCTAAGACTAACCAACTAACTAATACTCAAATAATTTTTTTTTTAAAAGAAAAACCAAACATTAAAAATTCTAATATTGAAAAAATGTAATGTTATTTAAAATACGAAAAAGACATATTAACTAGATCTCACATAATATAAATAAGAATATTAAACAACCCTTCTTTAGGTAATTTGTGAGAGGAGTGGCTATAGAACTAAAATGCTTAATGAACTTTCTATAAAATGGTGCTAAACCCATAAAGCATTGGACATCCCTTGTTATTTTTGGATTTGACCATTCTGAGATAGATTTTGTTTTAATTGGATTCGTAGTGTGCCTTCTTTGCTGATGACAAACCCCAAAACAGTGCATTTCTTTAGACTGATGTATAACTTGTGGTTGTTTAAAATCTTGAACAGTTTTCGTAAGTACTCCAAATCGCCGTCTTCAACATTTTTGCATATTAAATTATAGAGAAAAAAACTACTAACATCAATATATATATTCTTGAATTCAACAACTATTAAAAAAATTAACATGATAGATCTATTAACATCAATATATAACTAATATTAAAAAACTACTAACGTCAATATATAAGGAATTAAATTGCATATCTAACATAATATAAATATCAAAAAGTATTAAAAAAAAAAAAAGGTAGGTCGAGTTTTCAGCACTCAGACCCACAGATTCTCTAGGCAGGTGAAACCTATTAAAAGCGACAGTTGGGATTAAAAGCAGGATTAAAAGCAATGTTGGGTGGCAGCCAGACTTTGGTCGCGATTTCAAGTCTCGAGATAGGTCAGCGTGGTAGTGTGGCAAAGGGTGGGATGAGTGACGTCGAATGTTGAAAATTCGACCTATATAGATCGAGTTTTCAATACTCGACCTTTTTCTTCATTTAATTTTTTTTTAACCACTCGAACTTCTAAAAAGCTGATAAACTACCATAAATATCTAAATACTTTTAAGACTACGGTATTTTACTAAAGATTTCTTCCATTTGCAATTAAAATAAAACATCCAATTCTAAACTATTAAAATTCTAAGTAAAAAAGAATATAGCTCAACTGACATAATGCTTGAACTATCAAAAGTTAGGGCTTCAATTCATCTACCCACACATGGTTGAAAAAAAAAAATTAAAATTCTAATAGACGGAATTTGAACAGAGATTAATGTATAGAGAATTTGGTTAGGTTTGTTTAATTTTATAGTTTCAAATCAGTATAGTTATATCGAATGGAATATATACTAAAAATCAAGAGTATATATATATATATATATATATATGAATAAGTCTTATTGCACAATTATCTAAGCGATTTTTTTTTTTTTTTCTTTCACAAATGTCTGACTCAATTTACCTTCCAGTCGGAAGTTTCTCACAGTTATGAACTTCCCAAAACAATTTTCTTTTCAAAACCTATACAAGCAAAGAAAGTTAATGAGAAAATAAGGTATATATGATATATCCAAACATTATATATTTGAATTTTCTAGAAATAAACTAGCGTTTTTTTGATAAGCAAGACAATTTATATAATATATCATCTTATATACTGAACAATAAGTATGAAATATTTATATTTTCAGTATATTTGTAAACAGGTTAAGAAATAAATTATGGTATATGTAATATATATTTACATTTTCTAATATATTTGACATATACTTGATATCTTAATAGAGAGGTGATTGATTTTCAGCTAGAAATATGGAAGAAAATAATCGAAATCTCCTAAAATGAATGAATCATTAATTTAAAACATCAAAGGTATTTGTGGGTTGGGTTGGGTTGAAGGATTTTTTTAGACCTAACTCAATTATTTGGATTGTAAATTTCTTCGACCAAATAATCCCTAAAAGATGAACCCAACCCAACCCAATCGTTAAATATTTAGGTTGGGTTGATTCGGGTTACTCAGATCATTTATTTAAAATTTTGTTCTAAAAAGAAGTAAAATGTAAATATGTAAAAATACAATCTAATTATTTTCATATAATAAATTAAAATTAACAACTCAATTTCAATCTATACCATGAAAATTTTCTTTTCAAAGTACTAAAAAAACTATTTTTAAGAGTCGTTTTTTTTAACAATGAATTAAAATTAACAACTCAATTTCAATCTATACCATGAAAATTTTCTTTTCAAAGTACTAAAAAACTATTTTTAAGAGTCGTTGAAAAATAAATTATTAAAAAAAATAATGAAATTAAATAGAACTAAAATCAATATATGTATAAATAATTGGATTATAGGTAACATATTTTAAAGTTAATAATAAATTCGGGTTGGTTCATGGATCCGCCTAATATAACCCAAACCAACCCAACACAAAATGGTTCGGGTTATATTAGGCGGATCCATGAACCAACCCAACCCATAAAACTTTCATTTATTTTAACCCAACCCAACACAAAATGAGTTGATAACCTAACCCAAACCGCATGGGGTAGGTTGGGTTGATCGACTTTTTTGAGTATCAACCAAAATTAGTAAATAACAAAAACAAAGTCAAAATCTGAAAATGACGTTAATAAGGAAAGAATTAAAAATTTCAAAAATTTATTGTTGAGAGATAATGTAATTAATGATATTTCAAAAAATAAAATTCCTATATAATTAATAATAAATTCAAAAATAATATATTTTGATTTAAAATATTATGAAACTAAAAGATGAGAGAGAATCTATCTAAAGTTTAAAAACGTCCCAAAATATTGCTGAAATTGTTGGGTTTTATGCCCTAAAACTCATATATATTAAATATATATAATTGACTATGATCAGTAAAAAGTTATCGATGTTATTTCAATAAGTGTTATTGATTTTTTTGTATGCGTTTTGTCTTAATAATCCTAAATCCAATAAACTAACATCCTAAGTTGTCTTATGAGTCATGAACTGTATGTGGAGACATACAAGGATCAATGTTCAAGATACAACCTAAAAGATCTATAGTATAGGGATAAGGTTGGGTACCTTATCCTAGGGACACTATGAATACAACCCACTTTGTATTTGATACAAACACAATGATCCAACTTTTCGTGTAGGTGACATGCGAGTGAGTGTATCATATGCAATGGGTTTGCATAAGACCGGACTGCAAAATTAGTAACCATTAAATGTAACTCCGTTGACTAGTTAAGTTTCTATTTCAATAAGATGACCTAGGTAACTTAGTCTTAATCCTGAGCTATTATGAACTCCTGTTCACAAGGGATTGTCCTTTGGTTTGCATGGGTGAAAGGGGCCAATTCGTCGACTCAATAAGGCTACCATTTTAGGGAGAAGATCGAGCGGGGAGTTGGGAACATAATAATACAAGATGGAATTCACTCATTCCTGACTTTAAGGTAAGTAGATGAGTACTCCTTTAAGTGGTATCTCCAGGACTTGAACAAAGGGTCATATCCTCTCCCTGGCCTGAGAGGGGCTTCTGTTTAATGGTTGGACTATAAATAAGTTGTTCATTAGAAGAGCACTGATACTTAAGAACACTCATGAAGGACTAACTTGTTGGGATTGGTCTCCTAAATCTCTCTAGTATTCTCGTAGTTTGTAAACATTGTATAAACAAATTTTTATTGATAAAATAATTGTTATTTTATGAGCATACACTCAATCCAATAAACTAAGATCCTAGGTTTTTTTATATAATTTAAACATGTATGTAGAGACATACGGGTGGATCATGTTTAAATGATAACTTAAAAAGTCTATAGTAGATGGATAAAATTGGGTACCTTATCTTGGTGACACTATGGATACGACCTGCATTGTAAATATTATAAGTGTTGTAAAGTGCTACAAATGATCTAATCCTGATCTTTCATGCAGAGACATGTGAGCGGGGTATCCTATACAAAGAGTTTGTATAAGACCAAACAACGAAATGACTAGTCTCATTATATAAAGTTGTTAATAATAGAGACTTACATTTCACCAGGATGACAATAGGTGACATGACCTGAATCCTGAATGAGTTATGAACTTCTGCCTATGAAAGTGGTCTTTGATTTGTATGGGTGAGAGTGGTCAGATTCTCAACTCAATATGCCTACCATTTTGGGGATTTGTCTGATTAGGGAGTTAAGAACATAGTTACACAAGACTGAATTCATTCTTTCCTTGATGTCGGAGTAAGTAGATAAATTACTCCCTTAAGGGTGATTATGGGGCTTGAACAATGTGGTCACACCCTCTCTTAGGCTGTGAGAAACTTGGTCATAGTTGGACTATGACTTATTGTTCATTAAAGAGATTAGTGGTACTTAAGGAGTTAAATATAACTATAGGGGCAAAATGGTAATTTTGACCTAGCTGTACTTACGAGTAATTTGTGAAGGGTCATCGCGCTGTTGACTAGTTATATTCTATGGACACAAAAATATATCTGTAGTACGTAAAGTGCAGCTATCGATCTTTAGTGGAATGACGGTTAGTTAATGGATGTTTGGTAACTTAATTAAAGAGTTTAATTAATTATCCAAGTACCATTGGAGCTTCAGTCTTCAGGTCCATAAGGTCCCCTCTATAGCTCAACGAAGATTATTGAGAATTAATTTTGGATTAGTTTGAATTGTTCAAATTAATTGAGAAAATTAATTATATGTGGTATAATTAATTAAAATTAATTATATGTGGTATAATTAATATAGTGTATTTGATACATTATAATATAAAATTTATTTTGAGAGGAGTTAAATATTTGAATATGATTCAAATACTAATTATATGAATGAGATTCATATAATTAAAATTTTAATATAAATATGATTTAGGTTAGATATCATAAATGGTAGAGAGGAAATTAAATATTTGAATATATTTCAGATATTATTTATATGGATGAGATTGATTCAAAATTAATTATATGGATGATATTCATATAACTGAATTTAGTATAATTGTGATTTATATTAAATACCATGTACTGTTGAGAGAAAATAGAACTATAGGTTATATTGTATCTGATACAATATAAAAACTATATGTTATGTGTTATATTTGATATATATATATATATATATAATTATTAATTAATTAAATTAATTTTAATTTAATTAAAGGGAGGGAGTTGCAACTCCCCTTATTTCTCTCAACCAAACTTGTAGGGAATAGTGGTTTTCGGTTTTGACGAATTCCCTTCTTCCTCATCTCTGTGAGTGTCAGAGAACGTTCTGTAACTCCCAAGATCACACTGTGAAGAAAATTAAGATAAAATTAAGATTTTTTTCTTCATCTCTATAATCTTCTCTCCCTCTTCCAAAAAAATAAGTAAAGCCCATCATTCCTACTTATTCTCATTTCCAAGCGAGAGTATAGAGGATTCTCAAGTGGAGTTGGCCATTTGGGTTGCCATATTTTTGGAGATCGAGATCCAGAACGAAGGGTTCATGATTCGAATCAAGGGAATTTGTGAAAACCATTTGGCTTCAAGGGTAAGTCCGTTTTCTTCTCTAATTTATTCTTAATAGCATATTGTAATTTTAAATTGTTTAATGCACAATTTTTTTCGTCTTTGTTCTGTAAATTTAAAATCTATGAAAATCAAAATTGGGAACGATACCCGTTTCCGCTGCGGAGCCTTCACATGTTCCTTCAATTGGTATCAGAGCCAGATTTTGGTCCCAATTTTTTTTTCCATAATTGTTTTACAGAGTTTTGGTGGGTGAATACTGTGATATTATTCATGTGATGAATGGTTTGCAATTTTGGATATTTTCGGGATTGGACCCTTTTAGATTTATTGCTTTAATTTTTCCAAATTAGTTTGTAAGGTCCCCTATTTTGGGCATAATTTTTAGATCGACTCTGTAATTTATTGTTTTTTAGTCGCCCGTGCTGTTCTTGATGAGTTTCTAGAGAAAACGAGGCAAAAAGCGAAGGTAATTCGAAGGAGATCACGACTGTACAGTGCAGACTGTACCACAACATTGCAACGTTGCGATGAGGCGGAACAAAAATTTTTCCATAGCGTTACAACGCTAGGACACAATGTTGCAATGCTCTGAGATGGGATAAATTTTTCGGTTAGCGCGCAATTTGATTCATGGCTCGACTGGTTCGCTTGGTTCGTGTCTGGTTCAGATTTTAGGCAGTCCGATTCGTGTGGTTCAAGACCCGGTTCACTAGTTTCGAACCAGTTTGACTATTAATTTGTAATAGTTAGACTTTTTGATTAATTAAATTAATGTAAATATTATATTAATTTAATTAATGACTTTAGGAGTCCAATCTCGGTCCATAATTTATGTTTAAATTATGCACATGATGTATGGTTTAATTATTTTATATATGTCAAAATGTATGTCATATAGTAAAAATCCCACTATAGGCTATGCATTATTCATACATCATTTATATTATAAATGTTATAATATATATAGTTACATGATTTAATTCTATTTCATGCTCATGCATCATATAATATAAGTGTTACACTATATGGTTGCATGCATTAATAACATATACATATATCATTTATATTATAAGAGTTATAATATATAGTATGGATGTATGTTGGATGTATGTTATTAATAATTTCATTACTTTAATGTATAAGTGTTACGTATGTTTAGTAGTGAAATAGAAATCACATGATGCATGACATTACTTTAGATAATTTTATAAATGTTATAATTTTATAAAGTATGTCATTAGATGCAATAAACGATTTTAATTTGTTTCATTTGTTTTATAAGAGTTATAGTTAAATGAAATTAGAAATTAAAACCAATAATTCAGAATTACATGCAAACTTAGGTAAAATAATTTTTTAAATAGTTTTAAAATATGATTCACATAGAGCTAAGATTGTAAATTTCTAATGAGATTAGAAATTAGTTTAATCTTTTAATCAGTTTAATAGGATTAAATTGATTTTAATAAAAGATTAAATTTGTAGCAAATATAACTATAAGAGACCTTTTGTCTAAGGCTGGTTCTTTCTAAGCTGGGGTATTTAAGTTGAAGGAAATGGAATACCCCTACCTGGGAACTAACCTGGAAAGGTGAATTAGATAGATTTGCTACAAGCATGCAATTGTTGATTAAGGTTTGTTAAAGTGTTTAACGAATATTAATCAAAATTGTTTAACTATCCAAAGTAAGTGTTACTTTTGGGTGAACTTAAATAACCACTTAATAAAAAAATTAGTCATATTTTTTCTAAGTGAAATAAACCCTAGATTATTAAATACTCAGTAGGAGGAAAAAGATGAATATGATACGTCAATTTTTCACTCACATTTCTCCCTTAATGTTCCCATCGTGAGACTCATGCTTGGCCTTGAGGTGCCTTGGGAGCGTCCTCCTTCGAATGATGTTTGCATGGGTCAATATCAAGGTGAATGGAGAGAGTGTTTATAGTAAGTGGGAGAGGAATGTGTGTCCACATGTCCGATGGTCTCCTTATTAGTTTGCACTGTGATATCTTATTGCATGACCTTGAGGTGCCCTGGGAGCGTCCCCCTTCGGATGGTTTGTGCATTAGGTTAATATCAAGGAAAACTCCAGAAATGGATAGGAATACTTTAGTTTTTGTCCCAATAAGTTTTTCCCTTCGGTTGGCTCATTGGGGCGGAACTCTAGGGTCTAAAATGAAGGATCACACTTACGAGAAATTATTAAGCTAGTTAACGATTTCTTGACCAAATTAATGATGACTGATTGTTACAGGAATAAGAGTTATTCTTGTATAATAATTGGTTGAGAGTGTCTCAGTTCAGTGAAGGGACAACTGACTACCCTTTGGTTAACTAGAGCATCATTACAAAATTAGATGTTCAATGAGGTTCATTTTTTTTTTGCTAAAATTGATTGGATGTTTTAGAGTTATGTTAAAATCTAATGTAGATCAATTTGTTTCTTTTCAGCAAAAATGTCAAATTGTATTTTTTCCGTTAGTTGCCTCTACTTGTTTGCCCATTTTTAATTATTTGACATGGAAAGATTCAATTATTATTATTATTTTTTTTTGTGGTTAACCACCTCAACATTGTCATGATTGAGAATTGTCCTTAACTCCCAACCTCTGATGCAACACGAAATGTTCGTCATGTTGGAATACAGAAATAAGCAGAGGAAGAAATCAAGATCATTAAACATTCTAATTCCTTAATTTTGATATTAAAATAAGCATGTTCAAAGGGTAATAAGATGGTTTCAAGAAATACATACTTTTGAAGAATTCCTCTCTGATCCAAGCTGCTCCTCACAAATTATCGACTCCAAATCTTCAGTGAACCACCAAGAGATCCTTTCTACTATTATCAGCCTTGAATTTGAGTGGTGGAACTCACAGTTGAACTGAATTTGTGAAGGGAAAGAGATGAGTTTTCAGGTGGAGGAGAATAACCCAACTGAAACTTTTTTCCTCTAGTTCTTCAATCTTCCTCTTCCTGAATTCTCACAAATTGGAGTATTTTTATTCTTCAACTACATGCAAGCATCAGTAAATTCAATTAAAGACACCTCAAACTTGAAGATTGAGTGGGATAGATATGTGAATTGTAGAGTTCCACCTACTAGTTGGTGAAACTTTGGAATTTCCACTAAAATTCCAAATTTCAAATACAAATTGAATTTTAATTTCAATTAAATTCAAAATTAATTTTATAAAAATTTTAGAATTCAATTTCCCAAATTGAATTAAATTTGAAAATAATTTGATTTTAATTAATTAAACATATTTAATTAATTTAATAATAATTTAATATCAACTATTAAATTAATCACACACCTAATTTTAAACATAAATCCTATTCATGTAATTAATATTTAAATATTATAAACTCTCCAATTTCGTTTCATTTTGATAAATTAAATATTAATTAATTATATATATATAATTATACAAATCTTACAAATTCAAACCCTAAATTCAATTTGAATATTTCAAATTGAAATTGATATCATTCCAAATTCATTCAATTTACTATTTCAAGGTGTTCATGTTTTACAAGATAGTAGAGAGACCTTATAGACTTACAGATCACGAGCTCCAATGATTTGAGATCAATTGTCTAAAACTCTTTAGATCGAATTAATTAATATTCCTTAACTATCGAGTCACACCACTATAGGTCGATATCTGCACTCTCCTCACTGTAGATACATTTGTATCCACTTGATTTAACCATAATCAGTAAGTTGACTCTTCATAGGTTGTTCGTAATAACGATTGGATCAAATGCTATTTTACCCACAAAATTACGTCTTGCTCCTTAAGTTCCACTGATTCTCTAATGAACAATTGGTTTTTGATCCAATCAATAAACTGGTTTTCTCTCGGGCCAATGAGAGGGTGGGGCCCCTTGTTCAAGACCCGGATTACGCACTTAAGAGAACAACCTTTCTCCTATCCCTGAATTCTGTAAGCGTGAATTCCGTCTTGCATCCTATGTCCCCAGCTATCTACCCGGTCTTACCCTTGAAATGGGAGGCTTATTGAGCCAACCCCCACCTATGCAAATCTAAGGATAATGTCGAATAAACAAGAGTTCATAGTTAGCTCAGGATTAAGATCGAGTTATCTAGGTCATCTAAGCGAGATAGTTAGTCTCAAACAGTAAATAGCTTTATAAAGTAAGCGTGACTTATTACTTAGTCTGATCTTACGCAAACTCATTGCATAGGAGATCCCCACTCCTCATGTTAGTACATGAATGAATCAGGATCACTTTGTTTGTAGCACCTTACAACAAATTGTAACAACTACAGAGTGGGCCGCATCCAATAGTGTTACCAGAATAAGACACCCAACCTTATTCGTATACTATAGATCATTTTGACTATTTACTCGAACTTGATCTACTTTTATGTCTTATGTCTCCACATAAAGTTCAAGTATTCATATAATAGCCATGAATCTTAGTTTATTGGATTTAGTCTTTACAAATGCAATTTACAAATTCAATAACAACTTTATTGAAGAAATGTTGAATAACATCTTTATCGATAATAGAAAATGTTTAATCTACAAATTGCGAGTTTTAGGACATATAACCCAACAAACTCCCACTTAAACTAAAATTCTAGTGGATAAATATATACAATGTTGAGTTCAATGAGAAAAAACAAAAAGAATAAATACAATAAACTAGGGCATCAGATATCCATTATTTCTCCCACTTGCCCTAGTAGAAAGTATCTCGTAGTCCTAGTCCCGCTAGGTGACCCTCGAACACTTTAGCCGAGAGGACCTTTGTAAATGGATTAGCTAAGTTGTCTTTTAAGGCTATCTGTGTGACAATCACGTCTGCTCTGTGGACAATCTCCCTAATGAGATGGTACTTTTGTTTGATATGCTTTCCACGTTTAAGGCTTATAGGTTCCTTTGAGTTTGCAACTGCTCCACTGTTATCACAATATAAAGTGACTGACAGGTGCATATTTGGAACCACTCCCAAGTTGATTAGAAACTTTCTGAGTCATACTGCTTCTTTTGCTGCTTCACTTGTAGCTACATACTCAACTTTCATTGTGGAGTCAAGAATACAACTTTGCTTGATACTCTTCCACACTACTGCTCCTCCATTCAGAGTGAATACTGACCCCGAAGTTGATTTTCTTGAATCAATATCGGTCTGAAAGTTAGAATCAGTGTATCCAGTAAGGATCAGATCCTTAGCACCATACATGAGCATATAATTCCTTGTTCTCTAAAGATACCTGAGGATGTTCTTAACGACAGTCCAATGATCATATCTTGGATTGGACTGAAATCTGCTAATTATTTCGACTACATAGCATATGTCGGGGCGAGTACACAACATGGCATACATTAAGCTTCCTACTACTGATGCATATGAAATTCGTTCCATAACCTCAATATTTTGAGGTGTCATAGGACTTTGTTCTTTAGACAGATGAATCCCATGTCTGAAAGGCAACATTCCTTTCTTGGAATTGCAATTTATATCTAGACAACGTCTTGTCTATATAAGATTCCTGAGATAATGCTAAAGTTCTAATCTTTCGGTTCCAAACTATTTGGATCCCAAGAACATACTGCGCTTCACCCAAATCTTTCATTTGGAATTGTGTAGCAAGCCATCTCTTGACGTCAGCCAGAAATTCTACTTCATTTCCTATGAGTAGAATATCATCAACGTATAGAACCAGAAAAACGACAATTTTGTTATTGATTTTCTTGTAAACACAAGGTTCGTCAAAATTTTGGTTAAAGCCATAAGATTTGATCACAGTGTCAAATCTTATATTCCAGGATCGAGACGCTTGTTTCAATCCATAAATGGATCGATTAAGCTTGCAAACCTTTTACTCTTGACCCTGTTCAATAAATTCTTCTAGTTGGGTCATATAGATACTCTCTTCAAGATAGCCATTAGGAAGGCTGTCTTGACATCCATTTGCCGGATTTCATAATCATAAAATACAACTATGGACAAGAGAATTCTCATAGACTTTAACATGACAACTGGAGAGAAGGTTTCTTTATAGTCCACCCCCCGTCTTTGGGTAAACCCTTTTGCCATAAGCCTAGCTTTGTAGGTCTGTACCTTTTCAGCTTGGTCTTGTTTTCTCTTGTAAATCCATTTACAACCGATAGGTTTTATCCCTTTTAGTTGATCTATAAGATCCCAGACTGAATTGAACTACATTGACTCCATTTCCAGATCCATGGCTTTAACCCACTATTCTTTATTCACATCTTCCATTGCTTGTTTGAAAGTTAATGGATTCTCTAAGCCATCATCAGGTATGATGACTTGAGTTTTCAGCTAAATCTATGTACCAGTCAGGCTGTTGCACAACCCTCCCACACGTCGAGGCATTCTCACTGTTGAGAAGGACGTGGAGTGCTAGTTTCATCAACAACTTTTGTTGATGGACCTGCGCGATCTATAACTATTGTTGATGCCCTTGTTGTTTCTTTGGTCATTTCATCTATTACTAGCTTATTGCAAGGTTGGTGATTCTTGATGTGGTCTTCCTCTAGGAAAGTTGCATTTGTCGATACAAATACCTTATCTCACTGAGGATCATAAAAGAAACCACCTTTTGTCTCTTTAGGGTAACCTATAAATAGGAATACCTTTGAACGATGTTCCATCTTTTTAGGATTTTGCACCAACACATGTGCTGGACATCCCCAGATTTAGAAGTGACGAAAACTACCTTTATGTCCTCTCTATAGCTCGTAAGGTGTTTCAGAAACAATTTTCAAGGGAACCATGTTCAATATATATACCGCAATCACAATTGCGTGTCCCTAAAAAGAATTTGGCAACTGGGCATAACTCATCATAGAACAAACCATCTCTAACAAGGTTCTATTTCTCCTTTCTGCCACACTATTTTGTTGAGGTGTGCCAGGTACTGTGAGTTGTGACTGGATTTCGTGTTTTATCAAATAGTCTTGGAATTTTAAGTCCATATATTCACCACCTCGATTTGATAAAAGTGTTTTAAGCTTTTTATCTAATTGGTTCTCAACCTCTACCTTATATTCCTTGAACTTTTCAAGAGTATCAGACTTATGATGTATTTGTTGGGGTTGATGCCCTAAAGTATCGTGTCCTATAGTTTGTAAACAGTATGTATGAACACTTGTGTTGTTAATATATGATATTTACTTCACATCTTGTATTTTGCTCAATTAATTGTTTTATTTGCTTTACCACAAACCAATAAACATAAAATTCCTGGTTATTTGTATGTGACTCAAGCATGTATGTAGTGACATACAAGTGGATCATGTCTTGAGTGATAACCAAAATGGTCTGTAGTAAATGGATAAATGAGGGAAACCGATGCAGTCCGCTTTGTGGAATGGTCATGAGTGTTGTGACTTGTCACAGATGGTCTGATCCTGATCATTCGTGTTGGGGACATGCTAGCGGGGGCATCCTATACAAAGAGTTTGTATAAGACCTGACCACGATGTGTTAACGTCTGGTTATATAACACCGTTCGTGATAGAGACTTCACTTCACTAGGATGACCATAGGTAACATGACCTCAATCCTGAGTGAGTTGGGAACTCCTGCCATTGAAGGCGGTCCTTTGATTTGTATGGGTACGAGTGGCCAGGTCACCGATTCAAACCTATCATTTTGAGGATTCGTCTAATTTGGGAGCTGGGAACTCAGCTACATAAGATGGAATTCACTCCTTCCCCGAGGTAGGGGTAAGTAAATAGATGGATCTCTTAAGGGCTGATTTCGGGGCTTGAACGATATGACGCCACACACCTTCTCTTGGCTCGAGGGTTGTTCACACATAGTTGGACTATGTTGTATTGTTCATTAGAGGAATCAGTGATACTTAAGAAGTGAGATGTAACTACAGGGGAAAAACGGTAAATTGGCCCAATTGTACCTACGAGCATTTGTGAAGGGTCATCATAATCATGATTGGTTATATCCGATGGACACAGAAATATATTTGTGGTAAGAAGAGATCAGCTATTGGTCTTTAGTGGAATCATCGACAGTTAACGGATGGTGGATCTTGTGGCTAAAAAGTTTAGTCAGCTATTTACGTACCGTTGGAGCTTCGAGCCACAGGTCCATTAGGTCCTCTGGGTAGCTTGGATAAAGCCGAGAACCAGTGTTTGGGTTAATTTGAAATGTTAAAATTGACAAGAGGAAGTTCAATTAGATATGATATAATTGGATTGGTTAATTATATATGATATAATTGGCTAAATGTATGAGATACATTATTTTGGAGGAAATTAGATATAAATATGATTTATATCAAGTAGAGGAGAAAATATATAGTAAATATGTGATATCAAGCTATAGGATATAAATATAATATGATTATATTTATTAATTAACTAATTGATTAATTATATTTTAATTAACCATCCACGGTCGGACGTGGGTAGTGGGCAGCGTTGGTTATGGTAACTGGCGGGTTAAAAATGAAAAGAGTTTTCATTTTTTGAATAGACTTTTCATTATTTTTGACCGCCCAAAAGAATTCGTAAAAATGATCGCCCGAGAGCCTATACGAAAGTAGCTCTTCCGTATAAACGATCGTCTAACTCATGATTTCTCTTAACGATCGTATACGTTTTTCCTAAACGATCGTTCCGCTTTTTATACACGATCATGTAGCTCTTCTATACGATAAGCACTTCTGCTATACGATAGCATTGTATTATCTCCCACTTGCTTATCGTCTACACAAATCGTTGTCTCCGTCCTCTACCAAACTAACCAAAGCCCACTCTTTGGGTTTTCACTCCGAGAATACCCGGGGTTCTTTAGTGGTGGTGTCGTCCTCGCTACAGTGTTCGTGTTTGTATTGATCATGCTGTTGCAGTTGACGTTCCGCCGAGTGTTGGTAGATCTGTTGGAGGTTTTCGCTGCATTGGGTTCAGAAGTTCGAAGAGAGTCTTCAATTGGTATGGAACCCTTTCCCTGTTATTCTTTTTGTTTGGAGCATGCCGATATAGATTAATGTGCATAACTGTATGTGTTAAATGCATATCTTTTATATTTCAGTCATTGTGAAATCGGAGCGATCTGAACATGCTCATGAAACTCTCGGTATGAGATCCTTCAGTATTAGGTAAATGTAGCCATACCTTGAATATCATCGACGAAGATGATGAAATATTCATACCCTCCTCTAGCTTTAACATTCATTGGACAACAAATGTCTAAATGTACCAGCTCCAAGGGTTCTTTAGCTCTAAGATCTTTTCTAGAAAAATATCTTTTAGTCATTTTACCCTAAGGATAAGATTCACATGGCAGTAGTGAACTGTCTTCTAACTGATTTAGATGACCGTTCTTCACCAATCTCTCAATCCTGTTGAGATTTATGCGACCAAGTCTTAAGCCAAATATATGCATTTGGAGAAACTTTCCTTTACTTATTTTGAGTCTCAGTTGTTTTAAACATTTCTATGTTCAAAATGGCTTTTGCCTTAGTCAATTTTAACATGTACAAGTTATTTTCTAATTTTGTAGAACAAATAATGAACACTTCATTATTTTCAAAAGAAACCTTGTAATTTTGTTCCAGCAAACATGAGACGGATATTAAATTCCTTTTCATAGAAGAAATATAATAAACATTTTAAAGTAGAATATACCTATCTCCTAAAAATAATTTCATATCTCCCATAACTTTAGCTGAAACAACCTCCCCGGTTCCTACCTTATAGGTCGCTTCGCCTTCTGTACGTTGTCTCTAGAAATTAGTTTCCTGAGAGAAAATAGAGATATGATTATCGTCACCTGAATCTATTATCCAGGTCTTTTTATTGCTTTCCATTAAGCATGTTTCACTGACTAATAAATCACATTTACTCTGACATTCAAATTTTTAATTCTCATCTATATTGTTCAAAACTTTAGATGAGTTGTGAGATAGAGGGCAATCCTCTGTTAAAACTTGTTTTGAATCATCATTTGCTAGTAATTTGCATATTGAATTTTTATTACCATTAATTAAAGCAGAAGCAAGTATTTTAGAAGAATTCGACATGCTGAAATTTTAAACATATTCTTACTAGTAAATTGCAACTAAATCCAAATCAAGTTTTAGCAAAAATTAATAATATACCCATAATCATTATCTATTTGCAACAATACTATAGTGAGTCAGAATAAGTGCAACCGAGGGGCAGTCAAATACTCCTTTGCTAAAGCAAGACATTCTTGGCTAAATACTATCACCAAAATTACTATTCCGATAGTCATTTAGCTACTATTTTTTGTCAGAACTTACTAACACTTTAGTAATTCTGTAAGTGTAACCCTCCATTTTCCCAATGATGCTAACCAAATTGGAAAGTCAAGGATGGAAAACGACCTAAGAAATCCTATCCATTTCTGGAGTTTGAGTTGTTCCGAATCCTATGTTACAACCCTTCGAGGGGATAGCCATCATCAAACGACTAGCAAGGCCGACTTAAAGACTTCAACAGGCATAACATAGGAATTTCACGATCCAAACAAACTGAAGAGACCGCAGAACATATGGACACATATCCTTCACCCACTTTCTATGAACTACTTGTTGGGGTTGATGCTCTAAACTCTCGTTGGGTCTTATAATTTGTAAATACTGTATTGAACAAACGCTTGTGATGTAATAATATATGATATTTTCTTCACTATTGTCTATGAAACATGGGATGTTTTAATTGATTTACCACAAACCAATAAACTAAGTTCCTTGGTTATCGTTGTAACTTAAGCATGTATATGATGACATATAGGTAGATCATGCCTTAATTGATAACCAAAATGGTCTGTAGTATATGGATATAGGAGGGAAACCTTATCCTGGTAAAGCTACGGATGCTGCCCACTTTGTATAATAGTTACAAGTGTTGTGACTTGCTACAGATGGTTTGATCCTAATCATTCATGTGGAGACATGCAAGCGGGGGTGTCCTATACAAAGGAGTTTGTATAAGACTGGACCACAAAGTGTTATAGTCTCATTATATAATGTCGTTCATGACAGAGACTTCACTTCACTAGGATGACTATAGGTAACTGAAGGATAAAATGAAAATAGTTTTCATTTTGCAAAAAGATTGGATAATCGCTTCACGATTAGTACACTGCCCATCATCTAGTAAACGAGAGCATATACGATAGCTCAAGTTGTCCTAAACGATTGTGTACACACGCAACTTTCCTAAACGATCATCTAGCTTTTACGAAGCGATCACGCACGCTAGCAATTTCACCTATACGATCGTCTAAACGATCAGCCTTAATTTACTAGACGATCATGCACCCTTTGCTAAACCATCAAGCACCTGTTTATGCGATAGACACAAAACTTGTCCCATCTGCTTGTTCGTTGTAAACGATCGTTGTTTCCTCCTCCCCTCTACCAAATCCAACAGTGTCTACACCTCCTGGATTCTCTTTCCGAGAATACCGAGGTTACTGAGTGATGGTGTGCTCCATGCTGCCTATTCGTGTAGAATACGTGCGGTGGTGAACGATAGCAAGATTTATGGACAATAGACTTGTAGATCACATCGATTGCGTGAGTTGCCGATCCTGACGAGAGCGGGAGTTCAAGGGAAGAAAAGTTCTACAAGAGGTATGTCTCTCGTTCTTTTGTTATTTAATGGTTAAAAGCATGTTGTAATTTGTTTGTGGATGCATCACTTGTTTGTTTGTTTGTGAATGCGGTATTTCATTCACAATGTATTTGGAACGATCTTGCTTCCGCTCATAGGTACTCTTTGATAAGAGTTCCTTCATTGGTATCAGAGCCATGTTCTAATATTCCAAATCCATTGTTGTATAGAATAACATTTACTTTCTCGGTGGATAAAGCATGTTTGCACTCTGTTTAATTGTTAAATAGTTTTGTAGATGTGGATTAATGGAGTTTTCTGGGATGATGCCTCTGGTTATTTAATTCTTTTACATTCAATGTTAATTGTAAGGGCCCCTGGGTTTTCGGGCGTATTAACTTGCTATCGAGTCTGTAAATTCAAAGTGTTTGAGTCTCTGTTGAGTCACTCGTGATGAGGCTTCAAGGCAAGGAGTTGCTGTACTTCGAGGATGAAGATGATCAAGCGTTGGTCAGATCGTGTAAACGATGGGGTAAGCGATTGTTGAGTATCGGATACTCAGCAGCATGTTGATGCGCGTGCCCTAGACAATCGTGTAGCTTAGCAATCTTTATCACTTTGTTCTGAGTACATGACCGCGGAGTAAATTGTTACTTATCGCTTGTTCTATGATCGTCTAGACGATTGTGCTTCACAACAACGTCGTCATCTAAACGATCGTTTAGACTTGCGGGTTTCTATTTGGTGCGCTAAATGATCGAATGCCTCATGCTTCATCGCATTGTACATGGTATTCGATTGTAGCTAAACAATCGTGGATGCCCGATCAATTTACTAAATGATCAGGGAGGTTACGTCCGGGCAGTTCAAGACCCGGTTCACCTGTGAACCGGTTTGCTCGATGGAAAAATGTAATAGATAGAATTTTATTTCCGGTTTTTTAGGCTTAATCATCCTAGTCCATTAATCTTTGGTGAATGTACTTAAATGTATGTTTGATTATATGTCATATGGTATGCCATATAGTTAAATCCCACCTTAGTTTATGCATTGGTCATGCATTATCTCTATATTATAAGGGTTATGATTTAGAGTATGCATGATTTAAATTACATAAGAGCATGTTCATGCATATAATATAAGAGTTTTATATAGTAATGAATGGACATTGCATGAAGCATGAGATATAGGTTAAATTTATAAGAGTTATAAATACCTAGCTGTGCGTGACAATGTGTATGGGATTTAGTTGTTTCTTTTATAAGAGTTATAAAGAAATTAGAACTAAAACCTATAAGAAAGACATGCATGTGAACTTAGGCTTGAATCATGGTTTTAAAGTATTTTAAAACTTAGTGTAGATATATCTAAGATCACGGTTCTAATGAGATTAGTAACCTAAGGTTTAATTTTTTAATCAGTTTAATAGGATTAAATTGACTAATAAAAGATTAAAAGTATAGAAAATCTATCTATAAGGGACCTTTTGCTAAGGCGGGTTCTGTCTAGGCTGGGGTATTTAAACTGACGGAAACAAAACACCCTTACCTAGGAACCTACCTGGAAAGGTGAATTAGATAGATTTGATGCATGCATGTAAATTTGAGGTAAGTCTGCTGAAGAATTTAATGTGACTACTTGAACTTGTTTAATTTCAAAGACAAGAGTTGTTTTTTAGCAAATTAAATTGACTTAGATAAAATCAGTAGCTGGATGGTCCAAGTTAATGAACCCCTATGTAAAACATTCAGGGGGAGTGGTAGGTCGCTTTAGTCTCTTGTCCTAATCTGCTTTTTCCCTATGGTAAGTGCATTAGGGTGGGACTCTAGGGTTGAAAATGAGGGGTTACACTTACGCTGAATCGTTAAGGGTTAACAATTCTGGACCGAATGAATGGTGACTGTTAGGGTTGGTTACAAGAGTTGTTTCTTCCTAATGGTTAAGAGTGTCTCATCCCAGTGAAGGGGCATCTGATCACCCCACTGGTGATGTTTGTCCTGCCTTGCTGGGGCATCATTGCGAAATCGAAGTCTTTTCACATAGGGTACTTGGAAACTATTTTGCTAAAACTAAAATTGGCGTTAAAATGTGGTATTGCATAGACTTATTAAGTTTGTTTGTTTTTCAACAACGTAATTATGGCAACAACACATTAGCTCTACTTAGCGTCGAAAAACTGACTGGCGAAAACTACACTAGTTCGAAACACACGGTCACAGCCATATTAATCATTGATGATTTATGGTTCGTCCTTACAGAGGAGTGTCCTCCTATTCCACCTCCTAATGCCACTCAAAATGTTTGGGAGGCCTATAAGAGTTGGACACGAGTGAATGAAAAGGCTCGAGCCTATATCTTGACCAGTCTTAACGACGTTTTGGCCAAGAAACATGAGCCTATGGTCTCAGCGTGTGAGATCATGGAGTCCCTGCGGGGAATGTTCGGACAACCATCTGGATAGCTGAAGCACGAGGCTCTGAAATGAATCTTCAACTCCGAAATGGAGGGAGACACCTCTGTTTGAGAACATGTGCTTAATCTGATGGTCCACTTCAACGTGGTGGAGATGAATGGGTCTCGGATCTATGAGGGCAGCCAGGTTAGCATAATTCTGCATTCATTGCCAGATAGCTTCCTGCACTTTGTCAGTAATGCTATATTGAACAAAGTGGACTATACCCTTACAACTCCCCTCAATGAGTTGCAGACATTCCAATCCTTGCTGAAAAGTAAGGAGAAGAAGGTTGGTGAGACAAATTTTGCCTCGTCATCAAAGAAGTTCCATAAAGGCTCGACCTCAAGAACTAAGTCATTATCTTCTACTTCTAACACTTCCAAGTGGAAGAAGAAGAAGGGTGGTAAGGGGAAGGGGAAGGCACCTGTTAACCCACAACCTGTCACCAAGCGAGGAAGGCGACCAGTGCCTAGAGACAAAGGAAAGTGTTTCCATTGTAATTAGGATGGGCACTGGAAGACGAATTGTCCTTGCTGGATCAAGGAGAAGAATAAGGCTAAGGCCAAGGCCAAGACAAAACAAGGTAAATATGATTTACTGGTGTTAGAAACTTGCTTAATGGAGAATGATGATTCTGCCTGGTTTATTGACTTTGGGGCCACTAATCATATTTGTTCTTATTTTTCAGAGGATTAGATCCTAGCAGCAATTGGAGGCTGGTGAGATGACGATGCGAGTAGGCACTGGGCATGTCGTCTCAGCAGTGGCAGTGACAGGGATCCAATTGACTTTACAAAAGAAGTTTATAATTTTACATGATGTTTATGTAGTTCCTGAGTTGAACAGAAATTTAATTTATGTAAAATATTTGATATAGTGTAATTATACTCTAAATTTTCAATTGAATAAAGTATTTATTCATAAAGATGGAGTTGAAATCTGTTCAACATATATGGAAAATAACTTATATGTGCTAAGGTTGTTAGCAACGAGTTCCCTTCATAACATAGAGATGTTTAAAACTGTCGTAACTCAAAATAAACGACAAAAAGTTTCTCCAAAGGAAAATGCCCAACTTTGGCACCTTCGATTAAGGCACATCAATCTCACTAGGATTGAGAGGTTGGTGAAGAATGGACTTCTAAGCGAGTTAGAAGAAAATTCTTTATCGATGTGTGAATCTTGCCTTGAGGGCAAGATGACTAAAAGACTTTTTTCCTGAAAAAGGTTATTGAGCCAAAGAGCCTTTAGAGTTAGTGCATTCTGACCTCTGTGGTTCGATGAATGTGCGATTTAGGGGATACTATGAGTATTTCATCACTTTTACTGATGATTACTCTAGGTATGGGTATGTTTATTTGATGCAATGGAAGTCTAAATCTTTTGAAAAGTTCAGAGAGTTCAAGGTTGAAGTTGAAAATGTGTTGGATAGACAGATTAAGACACTTTGATCGGATCGAGGTCGAGAGTTTTTAGATTCGGGGTTCCATAACTATTTGATAGAACATGGAATTGTTTCCCAACTCTCAACGCCTGGTACACCTTAGCAGAATGGTGTAGTGGTGAGGAGAAACTGAACCTTGTTGGACATGGTTCGATTGATGATGAGCTACGCTTCCTTACCGAACTCATTTTGGGGTTTTGCAGCGGAGACTGCAATATATATACTCAACTGTGTTCGTTCCAAGAGTGTTACGAGAACACCTTTGGAGTTGTAGAATGGGCGTAAAGCTAGTTTGCGTCACTTCCACATATGGGGTTGCCGAGCATATGTGCTTGAGGTTAATCCAAAGAAATTGGAAGTACGGTCGAGGTCGTGCCTCTTTGTAGGCTACCCCAAAGTTACAAGGGGATTACTTTTATGATCCTACTGAAAATAGAGTGTTTGTGTCTACGAACGCTACCTTCCTGGAGAAGGATCATATTAGGGAGCACAGTCCACATAGTAAGATTGTGTTACGTGAGCTTTCCAACGAAACTACTGAAACTTTGACAAGAGTTGTTGAATGGCTTGTTTCATTAGCAAGAGTTGTTGATGATAGTTCATCTGGTAGGTTAGTTCAACGTCAAGAGTTGAGAGAACCTTGACGTAGTGGGAGGGTTGTAAACCCACCTATTTGCTATATGGGTTTCACGAAAATCTTGGCTATGGTAGCCGATGGCGATGCTGAGGATCCATTGTCTTATCAGAAGGCAATGAAGGATATTGATCGGGATGAATGGGTCAAAGTTGTGGATCTTGAGATGCAGTCGATGTACTTTAACTCAGTATGGGATCTTGTAGATCAGCCTGATGGGGTGAGACTTATAGGTTGCAAATGGATCTACAAAGAGGAAATGAGGTGCCGATGGGAGGTGCAAACCTTCAAGGCTAGACTTGTGGTAAAGAGTTATACCCAGATGGAGGGAGTCGACTATGAGGAGACTTTCTCGCTTATTGCCATGTTGAAGTGTATCTGCATCCTCCTGTCCATTGCCACTTATTATAATTATGAAATATGGCAAATGGACGTCAAAACTGCCTTTTTTAATGGTAATCTTGAGGAGACCATTTATATGCTGCAACTCGAGGGATTCATAGCCCAAGGTCAAGAGCAAAAAGTTCGCAAACTAAATCAGTCCATTTATGGGCTGAAATAGGCGTCTCGATCTTGGAAGACTCGATTTGATACTACGATCAAACCGTACGACTTTAGCCAAAGTGTTGATGAACCTTGTGTCTATAAGAAAATCATCAATAGTTCAATAGTTTTCCTAGTGTTGAATGTAGACGATATCCTACTCATTGAGAATGATGTAGGATTACTGACTGCAGCTAAGAAATGGCTAGCAATCCAATTCCAAATGAAATATTTGGGAGAGGTTCAGTTTGTTCTTGGTATACAGATCTTTCAGGATTGCAAAGTGCTAGCACTGTCTCAGGCATCGTATATTGACAAGATGTTGCTCAAGTACTCGATGTAGAACTCCAAAATGGGTCTACTGCCTTTTAGGAATGGAGATACATTGTCTAAGGAAATGTGTCCTAAGATGCCTCAAGAGGTTGAGGAGATGAGACGGGTCCCATATGCATCCGTCGTTGGTAGTTTGATGAATTCGATGTTCTGTACTAGACCAGACATCAGCTATGATGTGAAAATAGTCAGTAGGTATCAGTCTAATCTAGGACAGGGTCAATGGACCGCAGTCAAGGACATCCTCAAGTATTGTGATAATGGGTAGAAATGCACGTTATTACAACACAAACATATAAAATAATGTAGGATTGCGACGGAAAAAATATATAAAATGGTGTCCAAAAGCATTAAGTTAAGAACATCGCGATCGCATGTACTCATCGCATTAAAGCAGCCAATTTACGTATTTTGTGCAAGAAAATGAGTTGGCGTAAGGCAGAATTGCGATCCAAGGAATTCAATGTCCAAGCGAATTAGAAGATTGCGACCGCAAAGCTATGCGATCGTATGCGTTCGCGAAGATCTACTCAAGAAAGTGGCCGCATAGAGATGACACATCAAGGTGAAAGCTTAATAAATCATGATGGGACAGAAAGTTGATGACGGTCAAATCCGAATTTAGTTGACAAGCCGTTAACACTGAAGCAAGTATACTCAACTTTTCGTTGATAATTAATCAACGCATCAGACAGAGAATTAATAACATCCCATCAGTGCAATCATTTGAGAGAAAAGCTTCTCACCTTGAAGCTAATACCGAAGGCCACCTTCATTAAAGGAGTTCGGTTCTAGTTAAGCAGTTCAGAATTTTGGTGTTCTTCTTTGCCATATACATAGATAACCGTAGTCTGTAATTTTTATAGTTAGAAGCCAGAGGTGAGTGAAGAGAGAAAACGGTCGAAAGATCATTTCTGGTTAGCTCAAAAGAGTGTCGGGAAGCATTGAGAATGGAGAGAGGGTCACTCTTGTGGAAGCAAGAACATTCTTTTGGGCAGAGTAGAGAAAAACACAGTGTAAAAGCCTTGGGAAGCAAGACATTGCTACCAGGCTCACTATCCCTATTTTCCATTGTCATTCTTTATTCTGATCTTATTTATAAAATGGAATTTGCATCTCTACATCTGTTCACTCTCTTTATATTACGCATGAGTAACTAAACTGTCGAATGGGTTGAGAAGCACTTAGCTAGCATAACCTGAGATCTTCATTTTATGCGATCATCTTGTATCATGTATGCGTCATTCGTCCTTTAGAGATGCTCGTGAGGGTGGTCTAAGGATAGAATCTAGACTTGAGAAAGTCAGATTAGAATCTAGCTCGGGAGAGTCAGATTAGAATCGCATAAGCAAGAGATAAAAACTTAGGAATAAGTTCTGTTTGCTATTAACGCATCACATGCACCCTAGAGATAGGATATGATAGTATACGGTCACCTTGTATATTGTGCATCATTCATCATCGCATAGACAAGAATAGAGACTTAGGAATAAGTCTAATCGACAACATCGTATACATTGCATGCGTCCTAGAAATAGGAGCTATGGCTTTTTCATTGGAAGATGATTTGTTGTTGTGTTTATAGCATTATCGCATAGCTTGAATGCAATCTTAGAAAGTGCTAGCTAAATCCCTTCTCAACCCGTTCCCCGTTTACTCTTTGTAACTTTCGCTGTATTAACTCTTTTCTCAATTTCGCCGCATAGAATTTATACTTTAAACAAACATACCAACCAACTCATTGTTTTATTTGTCACCGCAAAGAAATCAGAAATCACCGTCGCATACTGTCTCCATAGTCCCTGTGTTCGACCCTGAGCTTACCAGGCAACCTAGTAGGATTTATACATTGATTTTACTAGGAAAACTTGCATGTGCAACGTATACACCACCATCGCAATATACATCATTATTTCATCACATTCACAACACATCAGTATCTTCGGAGAACGGGGTACTACATGCTCGTGTATGGAACTAAGGATTTGATCCTTACTGGATACACAGATTCTGACTTTCAGACTGATAAGGATTCTCAAAAATCCACTTAAGGGTCAGTTTTCATTCTTAACAAAGAAGTTGTAGTGTGGCAAAGCACTAAGCAGGGGTTCATCGCCGAATCCACGATGGAGGTCGAGTACGTAGCAGCTTGTGAAGCTGCTAAGGAGGTCGTTTGGCTCAGGAAGTTTGTGATAGATCTGGAAATTGTTCCAGACATGTCTAGGCCCATCACCCTCTATTCTGATAATAGTGGTGTTGTGGAAAACTTTAGGGAGCCCAGAAGTCACAAGCACGTCAAACATATAGAGCGGAAGTATCATCTCATTCGCGAGATAGTGCATCGTCATGATAGTCACGAAGATCGCATCGGAGCACAACGTTGCGGACCCATTTATGAAGGCTCTCACAGCTATCATTTTTTAGGGTCACCTACAGAGCATGGGTCTACAGGACCTTCCACGGCTGGACTAGGGAAAGTGGGAGATTTTTGTACTAGGCCTTAGTGCTCTAGTTTATGTTTTGTACTTGTTGTTTTGTACACCCCACTCGCTTTAGGATAAGTGGGAGATTGTTGGGTTGATGCCCTAAACTCTCGTTGGGTTCTGTAGTTTATAAACATTGTATTGAACAAATGCTTGTGATATAATAATATATGATATTTTCTTCACTATTTTCTATGAAACATGAGATGTTTTATTTGCTTTACCACAAACCAATAGACTAAGATCCCTGGTTATCATTATAACTTAAGCATGTATGTGGAGACATACAGGTGGTTCATGTCTTTAGTGATAACCAAAATGGTCTGTAGTATATGGATATAGGAGGGAAACCTTATCCTAGTAACGTTACGAATACTGCCCGCTTTGTAGAATAGTTACAAGTGTTGTGACTTGTTACAGATGATCTGATCCTGATCATTCATATGGAGATATGCGAGCATGGGCATCTTATACAAAGGAATTTTGGTTATCGGACCACGAAGTGTTATAGTCTCATTATATAACGTCGTTCATGACAGAGTCTTCACTTCACTAGGATGACCATAGGTTACATGATCATAATCCTGAGTGAGTTAGGAACTCCTGCCTTTTAGGACGGTTCTTTGATTTGCATGGATGCGAGTGGCCAGATTACCGACTCAAACTTACCACTTTGTGGACTCGTCTGATTTGGGAGTTGGAAACTCATCTACACAAGATAGAATTCACTTCTTCTTTGAAGTAGGGGTAAGTAGATCGAATTCTCCCTTAAGGGCCGATTCCGGGGATTGAATGATATGGCGCCACACACCTTCTCATGACCCGAGAGATGTCCATTGATAACTGGCAGAAATGCTAGTTATTATAAGCCTTTTATTTAGAATTATGAGGGCTAACAAGTAGAAAATGCGATGATAATACTTAGAATTTGTGAACAATTGAGTTTTGCGTCGATTAGCTCTTAAATCCTCACTGACCCCAATATTATGCATTACTCCGTGCCAAAATGTCTATTTTTGTAGCTATCGTAGGAATCAAACGCATGCGCTGGAAATAAGCAATCATAATCAAACGCATGTACTGAAGCCAGGCAACTGCAAAGACAAATGCATGCGTTGAAGCCAGGCAACCGCAAAGACAAACGCATGCACTAATAGCCGAAGCTATCGCATAGATGAACACATGCAATGATCGAATGCATCCATCACATGGAAGTTGCGGTGATCGAATGCGTCCATCGCATGGAAGTTGCGGTGATCTAGCGAATGCGGTAATCACTTAGAGATTGCGGCCATGAAGTGATTACCATAATAGAAAGGCGATCGCAAGATGGGTAGAATGCGTTGATACTTTAGTTGAATCAAGCTCGGATGCATACCTTAGAAGTATCAACAAGATAAGATGATGTGACATTACCCATACCGCGACAAAGGCAGCAGTGAGACATAATGCAATCATGAGAGCTATCAACGTTTAAACTCTATAAATAACCCTTTGGACCTTCATTTCAAGACATCCGAACTTCTACCTCAAGGCAGAGGTTTGCGATCACAGATGAGAGCATGAGCAAGATTTTCAATGAGAATTCTTCATCTCCACAAACCAGACCGAGTGACGACCGGAGCTTTCGTCGGAGATAGAGCTTAAGAGAGACATCTACACCATCCCTCCATGGCACTAGCAGCAGCCTTGACGCAGAGTCTTTCATTTCTCCTCTGATCTCTGTATTGTATTAAATTTTAGGTTATGAATTAAGACATTTTGTAATCAATGCATATCTTGATTCCTTCAATGCCATCTTCTTCATTATCTTTATAGTTATCATCATTTATTTATCAAAGGCGATCACGTACTTAATCGTGTAGCCTAGAGATAGGACGCATGTAGGAACCCATTGAGAGGTGTGCGTTGTGCGAGTATAGTGAGTTAATTCTCTTTTCTTGGTGAAAGGCTATAGCAATGTTTGTCTATAGGTTGTTGCAATGCTTGTCTATAAGTTAATTAGCCACGTCGAACTTCCTAAGAAGGTAAGAGATGGAACGCACTAAAGCAAAGTACGAATTGTTCCTAGAGATAGGCACAATCTTATGCTCGACGCAACCATGCACTATAGAGATATAGTCATGCAGCTAACCACCGAGAGGTGTGCGATGCGTTAGTGTGACGAGCTGGGATTACTCGAGCGATTTAAGATAATAAATATTACTATGCGTTAAGGTTATTGTGTATCTACCAATTCTCATCGCAAGTCTTCTATTGCTCAATCTGTTTAGTTAGGATTAGAAGTAGTGTGTAAATCCATTAAACTTCTTCTTTTTACTTTTATTCATCGCTTTAAACACATTGCTTCACAAGCATTATTGAGTGGCAAGTCCCTGTGTTCGACCTCGGATTGCCTAAGAAACTTGTGTTTTCATTATACTTGGCGCAAACGTAAGAAAACTTATGTACAACGCATGATTGCGTTCAACCCCAATTTTCGTCCAACATCCACACATAGTAGGACTATGTTGTATTGTTCATTAAAGGGATCAATGGTACTTAAGGAGTTAGATGTAACTACAGGGGCAAAATTGTAAATTGGCCCCGCTGTACTTACGAGCATCTATGAAGGGTTATCGTATTGTTGATTGGTTATATCTATCTGTGGTGAGAAGAATGTAGTTTTGGTCTTTAGTGGAATGCCTGGTAGTTAACGGATAGTGGATCTCATGGCTAAAGAGTTTAGTCAGCTATTCACATATCGTTGGAGTTTCAAGCCATAGGTCCATAAGGTTCTCTTGGTAGCTTAATGGATTCAAGCTGAGAATCAGTTTTTGGGTCAGTTTAAAGTGTTCAAATTGACAAGAGTGAGTTTGATTATATATGATATGATTAAATGGGACAATTATATATGATATAGTTGACATGATGTATAAGATGCATTAATTTGAGAAAAAGAATATAAATATGATTTATATCTAGTGGAAGAGAAAAGGACTATGGTTTATATGTTGCATATGATGTGATATTAGACTATAGGTTATAAATATAATATGATTATATTTATTTTTAATTAAACAATTATGAGATAATTGCTGGTGGTTTTTCTCTATAACCGTATGAGATAGTGGGAGGTTGCATTCAATTTTCGTAATTGAAGGATAAAATGAAAATAGTTTTCATTTATCAAAGAGATTGGATAATCGCTTCATGATTAGTACACTGCCCATCGTTTAGTAAATGAGAGCATACACGATAGTTCAAGTTGTCCTAAAAAATCGTGTACACATGCAGCTTTCCTAAACGATTGTCTAGCTTTTACAAAGCGAACACGCGTGCGAGCGATTTCACCTATACGATCGTCTAAACGATTAGCCTTGATTTACTAGAAAATGGTACACCTTTTGCTAAATGATCAAGCACCCGTCTACGCGATAGACATAAAACTTCTCCTACTTACTTGGTCATTGTAAACGATCGTTGTTTCCTCCTCCCCTCTACTAAATCCAACAGAGCCCACACCTCCTAGATTCTCACTCCGAGAATACCGAGGTTACTGAATGGTGGTGTCCTTTGTGCTGCCTGTTCGTGTAGAATACCGTGCAGTGGTGAACGATAGCGAGATTTGGTGGACAATAGACTTGGAGATCACAGCGACTACGTAAGTTACCGATCCTGACGAGAGCGAGAGTTCAAGGGAAGAAAAATTCTTCAAGAGGTATGTCTCTCGTTCCTTTGTTATTTAATGGTTAAACGCATACTGTCATTTGTTTGTAGATGCATAACTTTTTTTTTTTTGTTTGTGAATGCAGTATTTCTATCATAATGAATTTGGAATGATCTTGCTTCCGCTCATAGGTACTCTTTGATAAGAGTTCCTTCACTACATCCCCCATTCACCTTGATTTTGACTCATACAAACACTTTCGGAATGGAGGTCACTCCCAAGGTGACCTGAAGCGTCATATGAATCTCACGGGGTGAACTTTTTAGGGACGTGAGAATTGAAATCAATATATCGTATATTTGATTTTACATTGAACAACTTCCCCTCATTCACCTTGATCTCGACTCATGCAAACACTTTTCGAATGGGGGTCACTCCTAGGGTGACATGAAGCGTCGCATGAATCTCATGGTGTGAAACTCTTAGGACGTGAGAATTAAAATCAAAACATTACTTTTGATTTTACTATGAACAACTCCCCCGATTCACCATAATCTTGATTTATTTAAACACTTTCCGAATAGAGGTCACTCCCAGGGTGACACGAAGCGAAACATGAATCTCGATTGTGAACACTTAAGGACGTGAGAGCTAAAAATAACATATCATATATGTTATTAATCTCCCACTGAAGCATTATTAAATTCCCACTGAAGTGTTCTAATAACATACCATATATGCTATTACACTCTCACTGAAGTATTCTATTATTTGGTTGGGTGTATTTTTATTGAGGAATGTTCCGGGTAATTAAACAACCTATGTCTAGGTGTTTATCCAAGTATAACGTTTATATTTGGATTTAACCTATGATGTCTAGGAGATAAACTAGTTTTAAAACCTCATATCTCTCACGTATTGCTCATAAAACTGGTTAGCAATGCTCGATTATTCGGCCATAATCCCCAGGTAGGAGGTGTTTCGTAGACTGTCAACTTAAATACCCCCAGCTTTAGACAGGATTATATACTGGTTGAGTTTGTAACCGTATTTTACAAGATGTCAACCTATTTTATAATTAAAATAGGTGTTTACCTATGTGAGCATGCAACTTATCTTTGTTATGAATTTTAAATGTCTAACCCAAATTTATAACAACTTATAAAATTCTAGACATGCTAAGCATCCATAACATACATCAGATATCTCATAATATAATACTTATATTAAAGATCTGAAACCCTAAATATGCATACTATATATTATAACACTTTATAACATACTTTCAATGCATGTAACATGCTTTCTATGGTGGGATTTTAAATCTACATGGCATACTATATGAACATAGAAGATTTATTTAATTATAACATACATCACATGCATAAATAATTAAACACAAACTGACATGGTTTTAGTTTTGGCATTTTTTAAGCAAACAAAAGCCTAATTATTACAAAATTTAGCAAAACTGGCTCCAAAACACTCCTGGACCACTCGAATCGCCCTAAACCGGACCTGAACCTATCGAACCAGACCTCCAATGCTAAAAATTGGGCTGAACCGGGAAAAAACCATAGAGTACCATCAAGCATCGAGTATGCCATCGAGCATCGAGTATGCCATCGAGCATCAAGTATACCTTCAAGCATCGAGTATTTCACAAAATACCATCGAGTATGCGATCGAGTTCCATCGAGTATGGCATCATGCTTTGAGTATTTCATAAAATACCATCGAGTATGGCATCATGGATCGAGTATTTCACAAAATACCATCAAGTACCATCGAGTATGACATCGAGCATCGAGTATTTCACAAAATATCGTCGAGTTACTCATCGAGTATAACATCGTGCATCGAGTATTTCTTAAAATTCCATCGAGTATAGGACATCGAGTATTGAGCAGCGGCTGAAAATCCAGTTCTTGCTACTCGACCTTCTTCACTTCTTTCTTCAATTACATCCTAAGTGCAACTCTAATGTCTCCAATCGAATTACAGACACTTAATCACATATTAAGGCCCATCAATTAAGAGCCAATTATAAGAATTACAACATAATTGAAGAGAAAACAATGCCAAAATTCAGAAAAAAAACCATAAAAGTTCATCATTTTCATACAACTTATGAACAACACCCAACAAACCAAAATTAAACCAAATTGAATGCTTAAATGATGCTCTGATACCAGTTGTTGGAATACAGAAAATAACTTGTATGTACAAAGGCCGTTAGTTACAAATGTTGTGCTAAATACTGAAATGTTCAAAACAGCAACAACTGTTAAAAGAACGAAAGTTTCTCCTAAAGAAAATGTCCATCTTTGGAATCTAAGGTTAGGTCACATTAATCTTAATAGAATTGAGAGATTGGTGAAAAATGAACTTCTAAATGGTTTGGAAGAAAACTCTCTACCTGTATGTGAGTCATGCCTTGAAGGTAAAATGACAAAACGACCTTTTACTGAAAAAGGTTATAGAGCCAGTGAAACCTTGGATTCAGACCTCTGTGGTCAGATGAATATAAAAGCAAGAGGAGGATATGAATATTTCATCCTTTTCATAGATGATTATTCTAGATATGAGTATTTATACCTAATGCAATATAAGACTGAAGCACTTGAAAAGTTCAAAGAATATAAAACTGAAGTTGAAAACTTATTAGGTAAAAAGATAAAAACACTACGATCTGGTCGTGGTGGAGAGTATATAGAGTTAAGATTCCAAAACTATATGATAAAACATGGAATTACGTCCCAACTCTCAGCCTCAGGTGCACCTCAACAAAATAGTGTATCAAAAAGGAGAAATAGAAGCCTGTTGGACATGATTTGATCTATAATGAGCTATGCTCAACTTCCTGATTTGTTTTGGGAATATGCAGTAGAGACTATTGTTTATATTTTGAACAACATTCCCTCAAGGAGTGTTTCTAAAACACATTTTGAGTTATGGAGAGGTCGTAAAGGTAATTTATGCCACTTCAGAATTTGGGGATGTCTAGCTCATATGCTAATGGTAAATCCCAAAAAGTTGGAACCTTGTTCAAAAGTATGCCTATTTGTAGGCTACCTCAAGGAAGCGAGAGGTACGGTACTTCTTTGATCCAAGTGAGAATAAAGCGTTTGTGTCGACAAACACTACCTTCTTGGAAGAATACTACATGAGGGATCATAAGCCACGAAGAAAAATTGTTTAAGTGAAATTTCTAATGAATCTACTAAGACTTCAACAAGCATTGTTGAAGGGGCTAATATATCAACAAGAGTTGTTGATGTGGGTTCATCTAGTCATACACATTCATCTCAAGAGTTGAGATTGTCTCGACGTAGTGAGAGGGTTATGAACCTACCTATACGCTACATGGGTTTAATAGAAGCTCAAGATATCATAGTTGATGATGGTGTTGCGGATCCATTGTCTTATAAACAAGCAATGGAAGATATTGACAAGGATGAATAAATTAAAGCCATGAATCAAGAAATGGATTCTATATACTTCAATTATGTCTAGGAACTTATTGATCAACCTGACGGGGTAAAACCTATAGGTTGTAAGTGGATCTACAAGAGAAAAAGGTGTGTAGGTGGAAGGTATAGACCTTTAAAGCTAGACTTGTGGCAAAGGGTTATACCAGGTTGTGGGAGTGGACTATGCAGAAAATTTTTCACCTGTTGTCATGTTAAAGTCTATCGAAATTTTCTTATCCATAACCATATATTATGACCATGAAATATGACAAATGAACGTCAAGATTACCTTTTTGAATGATAATATTGAAGAGACCATCTACATGAATCAACTAGAAGGATTCATTGAACAAGATCAAAAGCAAATGTTTGCAAGCTTAATCGGTCCATTTATAGACTAAAACAATCATCTCGATCTTGGAATATAAGATTTGATAATGTGATGAAATCTTATGGCTTTGATAAGAATTTGATGAGCCTTGTGTTTACAAGAAAATCATTAAAAACTTAGTACATTTCCTCGTGCTGTATGTGATTGATATCCTACTCATTGGGAATGATGTAGATTTTCTGATTGATGTAAAGAAATGGTTGGTCGCCTAATTCCAAATGAAAAATTTGGGAGAGATGTAGTTTGTTCTAAAGATTTAGATCATTAGGGATCGTAAGAACAAAAGGTTGGCCTTGTCTCAGGTATCTATATTGATAAGATGCTTTTCAGATATTTGATGCATAATTCAAATAAGGGTTTATTACCTTTCAGGCATAGAATTGTATTGCCTAAGGAGTAGTGTCCTAAGACTCCTCAAGAGGTTGAGGAAATAAGACGAATTTCCTATACATCGGCTGTTGGTAGCCTTATGTATGCAATGTTATGTTCCAGACTTGACATTATTACCCGTCAATATCAATCCAATCCAGGATTAGATCACTAGACAACGGTCAAAATAATCTGCAAGTTCATTTGAAGAACGAAAGACTATATGCTTGTGTATGAAGATATGGATTTGATCCTTATAGGATACATAAACTCTAACTTTCAGACTGATCGAAATTCTCGAAAATCCACATCAAGGTCAGTGTTTACTCTGAATGGAGGAGCTATAGTTTGGCAAAGCATCAAGCAAGGATACAATGCATACTCCATTATGGAAGCCGAATATGTAGCTGCTTGTGAAGCTGCTAAAGAGGTTGTTTGGGTTAAAAGTTCCTTAATGATTTAGAAGTTGTTCTAAATATGTCTTTACCCATCATATTTTATTGTGATAACAATGGTACTATGGAAAATTTTAAGGAACTTAGGAGTCATAGAAGAGGCAAATACATAAAGCGAAAATATCCTTTGATTTGGGAGATTGTGCATCGAAATGACGAGATTTTCATGAGGATTGGTCCAGAGCACAACGGTTTCGATCTGTTAACAAAGGCTCTCATGACTAAAGTGTTTGAAGGTCATCTAAAGTGTTTGGGTCTACGGGACATGTGTTATATTGTCTAGGGCAAGTGGGAGATGTTACTGGGGTATATTGTATACCCTAGTTTATTTCATACTTATTGTATATTAGGCTCTCTAAGCTTTAGGACAAGTGGGAGATTGCTGGGATTGATGTTTTAAATCTCTTTAGTATTCTCGTAGTTTGTAAACATTGTATAAACAAATTGTTATTTTATGAGCATACATTCAATCCAATAAACTAAGATCTTAGGTTATTTTGTGAAATTTAAACATATATGTAGAGACATACGGGTGGATCATGTTTAAATAATAACCTAAACAGTTTGTAGTAGATGGAAAAAGCTGGGTACCTTATCCTGGTGACACTATGGATACGACCTGCTTTTTAGATGTTACAAGTGTTGTAAAATGCTACAAACGATATGATCCTGATCATTCATATGGGGTCATGTGAGGGGGGGTACCTTATATAAATATCTTATATAAAGAGTTTGTATAAGACCGAACCACAAAATTACTAGTCTCATTATATAACGCTGTGAATAATAGAGACTTATATTTCACCAGGATGACTATAGGTGACATGACTTGAATCCTGAGTGAATTCTGAACTTCTGCCTATGAAGGCGGTGTTTTTATTTGTATGGGTGAGAGTGGTCGGATTGCCAACTCAATATGCCTACCATTTGAAGATTCGTCTAATTGAGGAGTTGAGAACACAACTGAACAAGACAGAGTTCACTCATTCCTTGATATTGGGGTAAATAGATAAATTTCTCTCTTAAGGGCTGATTCCCAGGCTTGAACAATGTGGCTACATCCTCTCTTGTCTCGAGAGGGACCTGGTCATAGTTGGACTATGATTTATTATTCATTAGAGGGATTAGTGGTAGTTAAGAAGTTAGATGTAACTGTAGGGACAAACGTAATTTTGGTCCCGCTGTACTTACGAGCAATTTGTGAAGGGTCATCGCACTGTTGACTGGTTATATCCAATGGACACAAAAATATATCTATAGTGCAAAGAGTACAGCTGTTGGTCTTTAGTGGATTGACCGTCGGTTACTGGATGTTGCGTAACTTAATTAAAGAGTTTAATTAATTATCCAAGTACCATTGAAGCTTCAGTCTACAAGTCCATAAGGCCCCATCTGTAGCTCAACATGGATTATTGAGAATTAATTTTGGATTAATTTAAATTGTTCAATTTAATTGAAGGAATTAATTATATGTGATATAATTAATATAATGTTTTTGATATATTATATATAAATTTACCTTGAGAGGAATTAAATATTTGAATATGATTCAAATACTAATTATATGAATGAGATTCATATAATTAAAATTTTAATATAAATATGATTTATGTTAAATATTATAAATGGTAGGGAAAAATTAAATATTTGAATATGATTCCAATATTAATTATATGGATGATTCATATAATTGATTTTAGTATAAATGTGATTTATATTAAATGCCATGTATTGTTGAGAGAAAATAGAACTATAAGTTATATTGTATTTGATACAATATAGAAACTATAGGTTATGTGTTATATTTGATATGACATATAGTGTATATATATATATATATAAAACTACTAATTAAATTAATTTTAATTTACTTAAAGGGAGAGAGTTACAACCCCTTCCTCTTATTTCTCTCAACCAAACGTGTAGAAGAATAGTGGGTTTTCAGTTTTGACGAATTCTCTTCTTCCTCATCTCTTTGAGTGTCAGAGAACGTTCTGTAACTCCCAAGATCACACAACGAAGAAAATTAAGATTTTGTTTTTCCTCTCTGCAAATTTCTCTCCCTCTTCCAAAAAAATAAGCAGAGTCTATCACTCCTGCTTATTCTCATTCCCAATAGAATACAGAGGGTTCTCAAGTGGTGGTGGTCATTTAGGTTTCCATATTTTTAGAGATCGAGATCCAGAACGAAGGGTTCGTAATCCGGATTGAGGGAATTTGTGAAGACCATTTGGCTTCAAGGGTAAGTTCGTTTTCTTCCCTAATTTATTCTTGATATCATGCTGTAATTTTAAATTGTTTAATGCATAATTTTTACTGTCTTTGTTCTGTAAATTAAAATTATGTGAAAACCAAAATTGGGAACGATCCCTGCATCCACTGCAGAGCCTTTATAGGTTCCTTCATAACTTACTGTTATTAGTCTTTATCCATGGACACAGAAATATATCTGCAATGAGAAGAATGCAGTTGTGGATCTTTAGTGGACTGTACCCGCAGTTAATGAATATTGATTAATGTGATTAATGAGTTTAGCCAATTAATCTCATATCGTTGGAGCTTCTGATTTGTAGTTTCATGAGGTCCCCTTCAAACCTCATAATGGGAATTGAGGTAAGTATGTCATGAATAGAGTTTGAAATGTTCAAATTCACATAGAGAAATAATATAATGCATAATGATACATAATAATATAAAGTTATTTTAATCAAATTTTATAATATAAATTTAATTTTGGATATGATTCAAAATTTATTTAATGGAGAATTAAATATTTGAAGGAGTTCAAATATTAATTTAATATGAATTGAATTCATGTTACTATAGGTTAAAATTAATGTGTATTAGATGCACTTAAAACTATAGGTTATGAGAGAAATACAATTGCATGTGAATCAAGTGTAGGCTAAATAAAAAATTTGATAATTAGTTATTTGGACAATTAATTAATTATTAATTTAATTTGATTTAATTAAATTAATTTAATTAAAGCTATAGGTTATGTGAGAGATGTTTCATTTAAATATGATTTAAATGAAATCATTAATTAAATTAAAATTTAATTAGTTATTAGACAAATAATTAAATTTATTTATTTATTTCGAGGTATGATTGCTTGTACCTAATGGAAGATAAGTCTGAAGTCCTTGAAAAGTTCAAGGAGTATAAGGCTCAAGTTGAAAACATATTAGGTAAAACGATCAAAACACTTCGATCTGATCAGGGTGGAGAGTACATGGATTTAGCATTCTGAGACTATATGATAGAACATAGAATCTAACCCCAACTTTCAGCACCTGGTACACCTCTGCAAAATGGTGTATCAGAAAGGAGAAATAGAACCTTGTTAGACATGATTGGTTCTATGATGAGCTATGCTCAATTTCCTGGCTTGTTTTGGGGCTATGCAGTAGAGATTGCAATTCACATCTTGAATAATGTTCCCCCGAAGAGTGTTTATGAAATATATTTTGAGTTATGGAGAGGATATAGACAAAGTTTATGTTACTTCAAAATCTGGGGTTGTTCTACACATGTGCTAGTGACAAATCCTAAGAAGTTGGAACCTCGTTCAAGGTTATGCCAATTTGTTGGTTACCCTAAGGAAACGAGAGGTTGTCTGTTCTACGACCCTCAAGAAAACAAGGTGTTTGTATAAAAAAAAACACTACATTCCTAGAGGGGGACCACATGAGAGATCATAATCCACAGAGCAAATTAGTATTAAATGAAGCTGCTGAAGAATCAACAAGGGTTGTTGATGCAACTGGTCTATCATTAAGAGTTAATGAAGCAACCAACACTTCAGGTCAATCTCGTCTTTTTCAATCGTTCAGAGTGCCTTGACGCAGTGGGAGGGTTATATTACACTCTGACCATTACTTGGGTTTAACTGAAAATCAGGTTATCATACCAGTTGGTGGCATTTATGATCCACTTTTATATAAGTAGGCAATGAATGATGTAGACAAGGACCAATAGGTCAAAGCGATGGACCTTGAAATGGAGTCTATGTACTTCAACTCAGTATCGAAACTTGTAGATCTATCTGAAGGGGTTAAACACATAGGGTATAAATGGATCTACAAAAGAAAAAGAGATATAGCTAGAAAGGTACGAGCCTTCAAATCTAGACTTGTAGCAAAGGGTTATACCCAAAGGGAAGAGGTTGACTATGAGAAAACTTTTTCCCCTATTGCTATGCTTAAGTCTATAAGAATTCTCTTATTCGAAGCCAAATATTATGACTATGAGATATGGCAAATGGATGTCAAGACTGCCTCTCTGAACGAAAATCTTGAAGAGAGCATCTTTATGTCTTAGCCCAAGGGGTTCGTAGCCCAAGGTATGGAGTAAAAAGTTTGTAAATTGAATCGATCCATTTATGGGTTGAAACAAGCGTCACGATCTTGGAACATTAGATTTGATATTGCAATAAAATATTTTGGTTTTGATTAGAACGTTGATGAATCTTGTGTCTACAAGAAAATCATCAACGGTAAAGTAGCTTTCTTAATACTTTATGTGGACGATATCCTACTCATTGGGAATAACTTAGAGTACCTTTCTTATTGAGAGGAAGTATCACCTGATACAGAAGAATTTGCAATAAGGAGATATGATCGTCACAAATATCGCTTTGGAGCACAACATTGCTGATCTATTTACAAAGGCTCTCTCGGCTAAAGTATTCGAGAGTCATCTAGAGAGTCTAGGTCTATGAGACGTGTACATTATATAATCAAGGGCAAGTGGGAGATGTATAGTGGGTATATGGATGCCTTAGTTTATTGTATTTATTTACCATTCTCGCTATTTTGGGTTATTGTTATTATGCACATACCATTGACTAGATTTTTAGTTCAAGTGGGAGTTTATTGGTTTTATGCTCTAAAACTCGTAGATAGTAAATGTAAATAATTGACTGTCATTAATAAAGAGCTATTAATGTTATTTCAATAAGTGTCATTGATTGTGTTGTATGCGTTTTGTCTTAATAACCTTAAATTCAATAAACTAACATCATGGGTTGTCTTATGAGTCTTGAACTGTATGTGGAGACATACAGGGAAAAATGTTCAAGATACAACCTAAAGGATCTATAGTATAAGGACAAGGCTGGGTACCTTATCCTGGTGACATTGTGGATATGAACCACTTTTTGTATTTGATACAAACGCAATGATCCAACGTGTTCATGTAGGTGACATGCAAGTGAGGGTATCATATGCAATGAGTTTGCATAAGATTGGATCGCAAAATAGTAACCACTAGATGTAACTCTGTTGATTAGTTAGGTTTCTATTTCATTAGGATGACTGAGGCAACTTAGTCTTAACCCCGAGTCTATTATGAAATTCTGTTCATGAGGGATTGTCTGTTGATTTTCATATGTGAGAATGGCCAGTTTGCTGACTTAATAAGTCTACCATTTTGCGGAAAAAACCGAGTGGGGAGATGAGAACATAATAATACAAGATGGATTTCACTCTTTCCCCGTTAGGATAAGTAGATGAGTGTTCCCTTAAGTGGCGTCTCTGGAACTTGAACAAAGTGCCCTACCCTTTCACTGGCCTGATAGAGGTTTCTGTTTAATGGTTAGACCATAAATAGGTTGTTCATTAGAGGGGCACTGATACTTAAGGATATTGAAGGACTAACTTGCTGTTATTGGTTTTTATCCGTGGACACAAAAATATATCTATAGTGAGAAGAGTGCAGTTGTGGGTCTTTAATGGAGTTGACCTACAGTTAATGAATATTGATTAACGTGATTAATGAGTTTAGCCATTTAATCTCATATCGTGGGAGCTTCTGATCTGTAGGTCCATGAAGTCCCCTTCCTAGCTCGTAAAGAGAATTGAGGTAACTATGCCTTGAATAGAGTTTGAAATGTTCAAATTCACTTAGGAAAATAATATAACGTATAATGATACATTATAATATAAAGTTTATATTTTAATTAAACTTTATAATATAAATTTAGTTTTGGATATGATTCAAAATTAATTTATGGGAGAATTAAATATTTGAAGGAGTTCAAATATTAATTTAATATGAATTTAATTCATATTAAAACTATAGATTAAAATTATTGCGTATTAGATGCACATTAAAACTATAAGTTATAAGAGAAATACCTTTAATATGATTCAAATGTAGGCTAAATTAAATATTTGATATTTAATTTGGTAATTAATTATTTGGAGAATTAATTAACTTAATTTAATTTGGTTTGATTTAATTTAATTTATTGAATTAAAATTATAAATTATGTGAGAGATGTTTAATTTAAATATGATTTAAATGAAATCATTATTTAAATAAGATTTAATTTAATTAATTAATTTAATAATTAATTAAATCTTATTTAATTTTAAATTAAAAGTTAACTCCCTACGTGGATGACTCCCACATTTCTCTCTCCCTCCTTTGATCAAATACCTGTAAAACGTATGCAGGAAAGGGGTTGTTGTAATTGATTTTCCACAGAAGCGTTCTGTAAACAAAAATCTCTCAAACTCTCAAATTCTCCTTTTTCTTCCCATATTCATTTGATTTCCACAAACCATTATACCGAAAGTTTTCAAAGAATAAGAATGAAGCCCTTTTAGTGGTGTTGATTTCAATCCCAATTGGAGAATTAATGATTTTCATTCGGTTCTATAAAAATAAGTATTCTTTGCCTTTTCTCTGTAGAATTTATTTTCTAATGCATGCTTAACCTAGGAGTAATACAGTGGGCGGTATTTATTTATTTTTGGTCTCTGTGATTTTCTGAATTTCCCAATGCATTGGTACTTTAGAATTCCGAAATTAATTTTGAGAAAAAGGTTATGTGTTTTCTTCTGTTGCATTAGGGATTTCATCCCTACAGAAATTTAGTTATGAAATATTATTAAATTTTAGGACATTCGTGAAATATTAGTTATGAAGTAGGCTAATTCATTAAGTGTTTGTTTGGTTGATATTAGGAGTGTACATGAGTTGGGTTTGGTCGGGTTTAGAATTTTTTGGACCAACTGAAAATTTTGGGTTGCTTGAGTTGGCAACTCAAATGACCCAAATATGGTCTCCAACCCATCTCAACCTTCAAATTTTGGGTTGGGTTGCCAGGTAATTATTAATATCAATTTATACTCATGAACTTTGGAAATTGTATTGATTTAAACCCTAACCTAATAATGGTATCAATTTAAACCTTGAACTTTTGGGGTTGTATCAATTTAAACCCCAACCTAATAATTGTATCAATTAAAACCTTAAACTTTCACAAGTATATCAATAAACCTTAAACTTTCATGTGTATATCAAATGAAACCTTGAATTTTCTTAAGTGTATCCAAATAAAACATAATGGATGGTTTAAATGGATACACTTATATAAGTTTAAAATTTAAATTGATACACTTATAAAAGTTCAGGGTTTAAATTGATACACTTCGGGAGCATTTGGGGCAAGAAGTTGGTTATTATATTATAGTTGAGTTGTAATAGTTTATGTTTAAGGTGTAGATTTTTTTAGTTTGAGTTATAATAGTATGTGTATGAGGTGGAAATTATTTTAATTTGAGACGTAAATAGTAAACATTATAGCAAAGAATAAAAAAATGATGAATGTAAAATAGTAAAAACTGTAGCAAATAGTACATAATGTAGTAAATGAGAGTTTTGAAATAGTGTTGATTTTAGCTAATTGGGCACAACAAAATAGTATTTACTGTAGTAAGAGGTAGTTATTATAGTCTTAGGATAGTCTCTGCCCTAAATATACCCTTAATAGTCTATGGTTTGAATTGACATACTTATGAAAGTTTAAGGTTTAAATTGATACAATTATTAGTTTAGGGTTTAAATTGATATAACCCCTAAAGTTTATGTATAAATTGATATTTGCCCCTATTTTCTTCTTAATTTAAAATACTTAAATTTATCTGTCACACATATCTGTCACACGTTTTTAAACACCTATAATATCTATTACTAACTTTATACAAAAACAAATATTCTTAAAAGAAAAATGATAAAGAATTCACATGTTCATCAATTAAAACCTTAAACTAAAAATTGTATTAATATAAACCATGAACTTTCATAAGTATATCAATTTAAAGTTTAATCTAATAATGAGATCAATTTAAACCCTAAACTTTCATAAGGGTAACAATTTAAACCTTGAAGTTTCATAAGTATATCAATTTAAACCCTCCATTATGCTTTATTTGGATACAGTTATGAAAGTTTAGGGTTGAAATTAATACAATTATTAGTTTATGATTTAAATTGGTACAATTTTTGGACTTTTCTCGGTGATTTCATCCGTCGAAAAAAGTCAAATTTCTTATAGTGTTTGAAGGACTAAATTTAAGATTTATTTGTTTAAAAAAATATATATTGTTGGGTGAAAATTTTAGTTTTAAAAATTAAGAGGGAACCAACCTTTGGTTGGAGAATTCCGTTTCTTATATCTGACCTCAACCGTCCATTTCGATCCGAAAGAGTGAACTTCAAACGGTGGAAGCAAAAGATACCGTTCTTTCTCATCGTCAAGAAAGTTGTCGAAACTTGTACTAGAGATAAACCGGTCGTCCCTTTAGAAGAACCAACTGAACAGCAGAAAAAAGAAGTTGCTGACTGGGAGAAGAAAGATTTTCTTTGTAAGAACTTTATTTTAAATGGTTTGACTGATGATCTGTATGACTACTACAGTACAATGAAGACAGCGAAGAAAGTTTGGGATACCATGCAAAAGAAGTACGACACCAAGGAGGCTGGGTCGAAGAAATATGCTGTTAGCCGTTATTTCAAGTTCCAGAATGCAGATGAAAAATCCGTGGAGGTCCAATCCCATGAACTCCAGAAGATAGCCCACAAGATAATTACTTAAGATATGCCTATACAAGAACAATTCCAAGTTGTTGTTGTTATTGATAAACTGCCCCATTTGTGGAAGGACTTTAAGAACACTTTGAGGCATAAGACCAAGGAGTACTCCTTGGAGAGTCTTATCACCCGGCTAAGGATAGAGGAGGAAGCTCGGAAGCAGGACCAGAGGGAGGAGGTGAACACAGTACTTGGGAAACCTATCACTGCCATGGAAAAACCTGACCAAAAATCTAGGGGGACAAAGAGGAAATGTCATAACCATGGCTCTAGCAACCAGAACCAACAGAAAAAACAAAAGCCCCCTTCAAGAGAAACGGTATAGTTCCTCTTCTTTAATTGTAATAAACTTGAGCACATGACTAGGAACTGTAGGAACAAGCGTCATCCTGTTGGTCAGGTGAACCTGACAGAAGAACAGTTAGTCGCCATGATCACAGAAGAAAATGTGATTGGTGATTGTGAAGGGTGGTGGATAGATAATGGTGTTACGACCTTAGGCTATTTAAAATTTATACTGAAACTAAGGATTAGAATATTCTGTTGGGGAATCACCACTCCACGAAAGTTGCTAGATCGGCAAGGTGGAATTAAAGTTTACCTCTGGGAAGACCTGCACGTTGAAGGACGTTCTGCACAATCTGGATATAAGAAAGAATTTGGTCTCGGGCTATCTCTTAAAAAAAGTCAGGTTTACTCAAACTATAGGGGCATACCCTTACAAAAAATAATGTATTTGTAGGGAAAGGGTATGCAATTGAGGGAATGTTTAAATTAAATTTAGACCTCAATAAAATGAAATCTTTTCTGTATATGCTATGTTTTATGAATGTTTGGCATGCTACACTCTGTCGTGTGAATAAAAATTTAATTAGTAACATGATTAGGCTAGAAATGATACCTAAGTTATCCACGAATGATTTCGATACATGCGAGTATTGTAGTCAGACTAAAATTACTAAAACTTCGCATAAATCTGTACTTAAGAATTTTGAACCTCTAGATTTAATTCATTTTGATTTATGTGAGTCTGATGGCATCTTGACTAGGAACAGTAAAAGATATTTCATTACTTTTATTGACGATTGCTTTGCTGAAAAACAAAAGTGATGCTTTTGATGCCTTCAAACTCTTTGTTTCTGAAATAGAGAATCAATTTAATAGAAAGGTTAAAAGACTTCATAGTGATAGGGGAACCGAGTACGACTCAGACAGTTTTAATGAGTTCTTTAACTCACATGGAATAATACATGAAAAGACCGCACCTTATTCTCCTGAAATGAACGGAAAAGTTGAAAGAAAAAATAGAACTTTAGTTGAGCTAATAATTGCTATTTTAGTTAGTTCAGGAGTCACGTCTTATTGGTGAGGTGAAATCGACCTTACCGTATGTTATATCCTAAATAGAATCCCAAAGTCTAAAAATAAAACTTCACCTTATGAAATTCTCAAGAATAAGCAACCAAACTTGTCCTACTTTAGAACATGGGGTTGTCTAGCCTTTGTAAGGATTCCAGACCCAAAAAGGAGAAATTTGGCTAGTAGAGCTTACGGGTGCGTCTTTATCGGTTATGTCTTAAATAGTAAAGCCTATAGGTTATATGACTTAGTGAACCAAGTGATCATTGAGTCAAATGATACCGACTTCTTTGAAGATAGATTTCCTCTTAAATCAAGGAATAGTGGGGCTCAGGAACAAGTGGTCTAACCCTAGTTAGAAATCCTAACCCTAGAGAGGAAACCGACCCAGAACTTAGAAGAAGCAAAAGAGCTAGAACCGCCAAAGATTTCGGAAATGACTTCCTGAACTATAATGTAAAAGAAGATCCTTAAGATTTGAGAGTTGCCCTGTCCTCAGTAGATGCCAACCTATGGCAAGAAGCCATAAATGATGAGATGGACTCACTTGAGTCAAATAGAACTTGGCACTTAGTAGATCTACTCCCAGGCTACAAGGCAATAGGTGCAAATGGATCTTAAGTTGGAAACTTAGACCGGATGGAACTGTTGAATTTAAAGCTAGGTTAGTAGCAAAGGACTTTAGACAAAGAGAAAATGTAGATTTCTTTGGTACCTTTTCCCCTGTCACTAAAATTACCTCAATTTGTGTCCTGTTCTCTCTCGCTGCCCTTTATAACCTCGTAGTACATCAGATGGATATAAAGACCACTTTCCTAAATGGTGAACTTGAATAAGAGAATTACATGGAACAACCTGAGGGTTTTGTAGTCCACGGTCAAGAAAATAAGGTGTGTAAATTAGACAAATCTATCTATGGACTAAAACAAGCTCCTAAGCAATGGTATGAAAAATTTGACGATCTTATTCTATCTAAAGGTTTCAAGGTTAATGAAAGTGACAAATGCATCTACTATAAGTTTGAAAACAATTTTTGCACTATTTTGTGTTTATATATAGATGATTTGTTGATCTTTGGGTCGAACTTGCATATCATAAATGAAGTGAAATCAATATTAAGTGCAAACTTCAACATGAAAGACTTAGGAGAAGCTAGTGTAATCTTAGGCATAAAAGTGAATAGGTCTGAAAAGGGAATTTCTTTGGATCAATCTCACTATATAGAAAAGATTCTAAAGAAATATAATTACATTGATTGTAAACCAGCCTGTACTCCTTGTGTCAAGTTGTTTAAGAACAATTGTGACAATGTTAATCAATCTGAGTATGAGAGCATCATAGGCAGTCTTAGATACGCTGCTGACTGCACTAGGCCTGACGTAGCTTATGCTGTAGGATTACTTTGCAGGTTTAGAAGCAGGCCTAGTAAAGAGCATTGGAATGCTATAGAAAAGGTAATGAGATACTTGAAGAAAACCCAAAACCTAGGATTACATTATTAAAAGTTTCCCACTGTCCTGGAAGGGTTCAACGAAGCTGACTGGAACTCTCTTTCGAATGATTCAAAGGCTACAAGTGACTGTATCTTTAATATAGCAGGCAAAGCTGTCTCTTGGAAGTCCAAAAAACAGACTATTTTAGCCGAATCTACGATGGAGTCAGAAATGATAGCACTAGCGACAACTAGGGAAGAAGTAGGTTGGCTTAGAAGTCTGCTATCAGAGATTCCTTCATGGAAAAAGCCGATACCAACCATATTGATCCATTACGATAGTACTGCAACAATCGCAAAAGTTCAGAACCGTTACTACAATAGAAAGAGACGACAAATACGTCGTAAGCACAGTACCATTAGAGAGTTTCTCACTACTTGTGCAGTTAAAGTAGATCATATACGAACTGATGAAAATTTGGCAGATCCTCTGACGAAAGGACTGACCAGAGAAAAGATTTTCAGAACCTCAGAAAAGATGAGACTCATGCCTATAGAAAGATGAATCACGGTGAGGAAAACTCAACCTGTAGACTGGAGATCGTAAGAAACAGGTTCAATGGGTAATAACTGATCACGAGTGATATATATTGAATCATGCTAAACCAAACACAGAGTTCCATTCCTATGACTTATAGTTTGAGCATGATATCCTGAAGCGTAAGAAAGGTTGAACTTAGTTCTTAATGAGATCTATACTTGATGACAAGTGGGGTACCTCGCTACAGGAGTATTCTTGATAGACTCACCTATGTGAATGTGGAAGTGAGGGCCGCTTCCTATGGAGTTTTAGGCAAACTCTCTAGAGCGTTCACTAAACCGGGATACACGTGCTAGGCTTTAAAGCACGGGCTTTCGTACTACACTGTAATGACACTCTGTGTGATATGCTGTTAGAGATAGAGTTCAAGTCATTTACACTACGTAAAAGTTCAAGTTGTAAGACACCTTTGCTTATGCACGATGTTGTATAGACTAAAACTGCTCGATGAAAAACTTTCTCTCTTTTGTTTAAATTTTCAAGTGGGGGATTGTTAGGTGAAAATTTTAGTTTTAAAAATTAAGAGGGAACCAACCTTTGGTTAGAGAATCTCACATTGGAAAACTTTATTTTGGAAGCCTCCCTTATGTACTCCAACCTTGAGCTTTGGGTTTAGGCCCCAAGGGGTACCTATGTTTTGGAGGGAGTGAGGAGATAGACCAATGTGGGTTTGGTAAACGTCTCATACGCACACCACCGCCGCCATCTGGTCGGTCGGGCGTGGTGTGCGTATGAGTGATTATTATTATTCTCTTTAATAAAAATATTATTATTTTTATTTTAAAACCAGAAAAAGAAAACTCCTCCCTTGCAACAAATCTTGCACGTTCTGAGGCTCTCCGCCTCTTTCTCACTCTACCATTCCACGCTGAAGGCCATAAAAGGCATGACCTTCAGTAGTTCATTCACACAATTTTTTTCACTCCCATTCGAATGTTCTCATTTCCTCTCCTACTCTTCCATTCTCCATTTTTCGAGCAGTGGGTTAGAAAGGGTGTGTGGTCCGTTCGGTAACATTGCATTTTCGATTGAGTTTCTTTGGTTGTTTTATCCTGAGACAACGTGACAATATTCTAGTCCTTCTTGTACTTGGACAGAGCCGCGAAACATCTTAAAAAGAGTGAGCTCTGCGACTCAACCTATAACGAGTTTCTGTTTTGCAGATTTTGTTCTTTGCTTGACCGCCATGCCTTGACCATTTCCTATTCGTCGTTCTGAGGGTATTGCCGTTAACAACATATATGAATTATTAAAAGTATAACAAATAAAATTAGACAATGGAAGGTATAATGACAAAAATAGAACAAAGCTAAAAGGGAGGTACCAATGTGATATATATATATATAGTTGGGGTTGGGTTTGGTCAATCTATTTTCTTTTTAAAATTCAACTTAGACCCAATCCAACCCAAGAAAAATAGAAAAAATTCAACTCAATCAAACCCAACCAAAAAACAAAATTAACCCAACCCAATCCAACCATTTATAGTTTGAGTTGGATAGTCCGAGTTGTTCGAATTATCGGATCATTTGATAATCTAAATTCTATTCCATGTTTTTACATTCCCTGAGTTAAAATATATTTAGTAGACTATCTGAATTTTGTTTTTAAAAGTTTTAAATTTGTTTCTAATATTTTAGCCTGCCCTAATTAATCATGTCCGCAAAGATGTCTCGCATGGAAACAAAATTAGGTTGTTTCTTTTATTTCTTTTCCAATAGACAGTAATTCTCGCTCTTTTAGTGCATTAACTTGTTTTTTTCTATCAGATTTTTCCCTTTTCCCCTTTTCGAATACACAATATTTCTAATATAATGTTTATGCTTAGCATGCACATGGCCTTTGCATAATCTCCCTACATGGATTTACTTTTTGAAACACTATTTTTCGCAAAACAAGTTTTTATTTTTCGGTTATGTTGTTAAAAATAGTGTAAAAATCTTTTTTTGATTTTTGGAAATTCTCTTTGATTTTCAATTGCTTGAATTGATTTATTTCCATTATGTTTTTCTTTAGAGACAACTTAAATATAACAATTAGACAGAGTATTTGTTGATATAGTACAATGCAAAAAAATTTACAAATATAACAAAATTTAGATTTAGTTATTAGAGATTATCAGACCATATCGTCTTAAAAGTGCTACCTATTGTAATTATCCTTGATTTTAATTTTTGAATTAGATTTTTTCGTGTAATTTTATTGATGTTTAGTAAGGATATATCTGTCTGCTTATTTTATTAATAACATGTAATTTTTTTATTAAAAAAATTTGTTTAAACATTTTTTAGGTAAAAATTTGGTCTAGACATTTTCGAATTGCCTTTTAAAATTACACATTTCTCATGTCTATAATTTAGTGTATCACAGTTTAATTGGGCTGTTAACGATCCTTATGACAAAGCCCAAAGAAGAGTTCAACTCAATTCAACCGAAAGCCTGGTTGGCCCATAATCTTGGCAAAGAATATGGGTTATTTTCTTTCTTTCTTTTTCTTTTTTTTTTCAAGAAAAAAATATTTTATAAAAAGATACTATTATAAATATGCTAAATAAGTGTAATGTAAATGCTCATTATTAGTGTTCATTGGTCATGTGTCACTTATCTATTACCCATATATTTTCCATATGTCTCGAGATTATAGTGTCCATGTAATCTACCCGACTTGCCAAAATGCTGTATTTAGTGGGTTTTGGAAGACACATATTAGTGATCAATCCAAAAAGATTAACGAAAATTGAGAAATTCATTCTTTGTTATTTTATTTACTTTTTGTTATTTATTTATTTTATATATTTATATATTATACTATACTTATTTATTTTATTATATTTTTTTCCGTATTTCTCGTTGTGCACTATTGTGCTTCTCAAATTCACATCACGTTATCAGCATGAGCTTCTTTCATTTCTCCCGCTAAAGGTAGATCATAAAAGTATATCGGTTTTTCCCTCTTTGTTATACTTAATAAATTAAATGTTGTTTTACATAATTGATATATATTAAATTTCCAAAAAAAATATAATATTTTGTAATAGTTACTATGAAAATTATTACAAAATTAGAATTTGTATCATTTTATATTATGTTAATAATTATTTGTCATCAGTGCTTGATGCTAAAATACACTTGGATGCCATAAAAAATGATCATCAGAAAACAATTTTTTTCCCTAAGTTTCGTCGTAAATGGATGCACTTGAGGCTAGGAGTGTTAAAAAAAATCCGATGATCTGAAAAAACTGATAACCCAACCTAACCTATGGGGTTTTAGTTGGGTTATCAACTCATTTGGGTTGGTTTGGGTTCAAATAAATGAAAATTTTTTGGGTTGGGTTGGTTCAAGGGTTCACTTAAAGTAACCTAAACCAACTCAACCAACCTGAATTTATTATATACTTTAAAATGTATATACTTTAAAACCATGGTTGAAAAAGCATAGTATGGACTACGAATTTTAAAAACTATAGTATCAATGTTATCTTAATACCATGGTCAATAAAAATCACGGTCCAGGATCCTAGTACAGACCACATGTATATAAAACCATGCTCTAAAAACATGTTATGGACTATGAGTTTAAAAATCGTGGTTTAAAAGCATAGTATTGACTATGGGTTTTAAAAACTATAGTATAACTTTTATCTTTACATTACGTTGAATAAAATCCATGGTCTAAGATTCTAGTACAGACCATATGTACATAAAGATGGTCTAAAAGCATATTATGGACTACGGATTTTAAAAACGATGGTCTAAAAGCATAGTATAGACTACGAGTTTTAAAGACTACAATTTTAATGTTATCTTTACACCACGGTAAATAAAAGTCATGGTCCAAGATCCTAATACAGACCACATGTATGTAAAACCATTGTTTAAAAGCATATTATGGACCGGGGGTTTTAAAAATTGTGGTAACAATATTATTATTACACCATTGTCATTAAAACCCATGGTCTAAGATCCTCGTATAGACTACATGTATATGAAACCATAGTCTAAAAGCATGGTATGGACTACGAGTTTTACAAACTGTGGTATCAACATTTTTTTTTTTGCAACGATCATTAAACCCACGGTCCAAGATCCTAGTACAGACCACATGTATATCAAACCATGGTCTAAACATTACCATTACACCATGGTTAATGTTGACTATGATTTATCATTACATTATCATTTTACTATAGACCACGGTCTGTTAGCACCATGGTTGAAAGTGTATATTTTTTACCAAACTTAACAAAACCCGTTGCTATCATAGACTACAAGTTTTTTAAAACCGTGGCAAAAAAAATTATATTACACCATGGTCAATAAAAATAGCGGTCATGGATCATACTATAGACTATCCAATAGTCTAAAAATGAAATTTACACAACCAATTAAAACTATGGTCTAAATCTAACTACAGACTATTATGTTAAAAACTTGGTCTCCAAATTAAAATTTATACCACAACTAATGTTAACCGTGATCTATACGTTCATTATTATTTTAAAATAGACCACACTTTGTTAGCACCATAGTTAAAAGCATGTATTTTAATAAATACATTTGGTGTTATAGACTACAATATTTTGATACCGTAGTGTAAAATTAACTTTACACCATGATGAATAAATATCATAATCTAAAAAAATACTATAGTTCAACAAGTATATAACATCATTGTCAATAAATTAAATCTACACCACTGTCCACTAAAATTGTAATCCAAAAGCCAACTACAGACCACAACTAATATTAACCATGGCCTACAATTGATTTATTGTTTAGGCTTTAATAAATAATTCAAATTTCAATTAACTTTACACGATGGTTAATAAATATCATGGTTTAAAAGCATATTATAGTCAAGAAGAACATCAAGGTACAAAAGTTAAACTGACATCCTCGTCCATTAAGACTATAGTTTAAAAGCCAACTATAGACTACCATATTATCGAGGCAACCATCCAAAAATAGATTTTACATCATAGCTAAAGGTTTATAGTTGATTTATTTTTTAGCTTTGATGAATTTGTCAAAATCCAATTTTTTTTTCTATAAATATCTTGGTGGATAATTATAATAGTTTATAATAATTTTGTAATTAATATACTTTGATATAGCTTATTCTATAACAATATGACAAATTTCTGACCAAAATAATAATAATAATAATAATAATAATACAAATGAACAAAAAGTATAATTTTCAAAATGAGTGGGACAAATTTGAAACAAAAATGGAAGAATACTCTTAAAAGCAAGAAAAATTAATTCAAATCAAGATGGTAAACGAGATTTGTTTTTATATTACTTAATAAGATAAATTATTTGAAACGAGATAGTTTTCTTCAAAGTCCCATATGGGTTTACAATCACATTTTAATTATTTTTTTTATAAGTGTTTACAAAATTTTAAAATGATTGATACATTCATATTTTATCATAGAGATTTGAAGGAAGATGTATACGTGCAAAAAAAAAAAAAAAAACAAAAACAAAAATTTATATTCATGATTGGTAAAAAAATATACCCCTTTATTTATTACCTTTATATTTATGTTTGCACAGTTGATTAACGTGGCACACAAAAGAGATAATTAGTTAATGAATGTATTAGGAACTTTGAAATCCAGAATGTAAGGAAGAAAAGAAAAAAGAATGGAAGTTCCCCAAATTGGTAAAATTATAGGAAAATTTGTGGTGGTGGATGTTCCCCAATACTTCAATGCAACAAGATCTTAAGCCCTAGCTGTTTTCTCTTCTTTATCATACCCACCTGCCCCATCATTTCAAACAAATAATTTAATTAGTCCCCATTTACGAACAAAAGTTGTATTAAAAAAAAAAAAGCCCCTCAATATTTACATATCCAAATATTAATAAAAGTAATACTCATCCAAATAGACAACTCAAAAGATCATCGCAAAGACAAAGATCAGCATATGTAAGAAAGTCGAACAAAGTCAGTAAATTGTAGCTTTGAAACTCTAAAAATAATTATAAAACCATACACTTGAAATTAATCAAATCAATTAAGAAATTATTATTTTTTTTTTTTTAAAAAAATGAAACTCTAGCCCGCCCTAGAAAATAACAATCAAAATTAAAAATTAAAATGAATTCACACCTTACGGACCCTTTCTGGACTACCCTTCTCTTCTGCAACTATTATCCCACATATGTGCTTCATATCATCCTTTCTATCTATGCCTACAATAATACACGATTATAATGAAAAACTTTTATGATATTCCTAACATGGTATCAGAGCTAGAAAAATGAAATATATATTACCTTGTGAGACCGCGATAAATAAAAGTTCTTTGGTCAAAAGTGTCCAAAGTTCGTGAGGGGTGACATCAAGAGTTGTATTACTATTATTGGAGGTATTATTATTATTAGTGGTAGATTGTTTCACGAGTAGTGAGTTTATCACGGCCCATTGAAAAGGTTAAAGATTGCAAATAGTTAGAATTATCTTGAATATCAAAGTAGTAGAAGAGTCAAGATTTATATTAGGAAGAGGAATTGGGTAGTAGTTGTTGTTATTGTTGATGAACATGAACTAATCTTGCGTTAAAATGGAGGAGGAAAGAGAGGATGTGAAGAAAAATAAAAAGTTTTTTTTTACTTATATTTTAATACATACAGAACAGTGGTGAGATTACCAAAAATTAAAAAAAAAAAACAAAAAAAACAATTCTTAAAATTTTCAATTAATTTAATACTTTATACATCCTCAAAATAAACAAAATGTATGAAGAAAATCTTGGGATATAAAGTGAGTTTGTTAGCTTTAAAAATAATATTCAATTAATAAATTTCTAAAATAAATAATTTAATACTTAATTATTTAAATCTAATTTAACCAACTTAGATTTTAAAAATAATTTTAATTAGTTTAATCAAATCTATATATTTCTTCAAAAAGATAAAATTTAATCTTTCATGTACGTGTGTAAATATATATTTGTTTTTGATAACTTCATAGATTATATTCTAATTTTATTATTATTTGTTAAAATAACAATGGATCACAAAATAATATTTTAAAAAATAGTGAACACAATAAAAATAAATGGTTACATACCTCAAAGTATTAAATTTAACTCAAGTTTGAAGTACTATAGGATAAAAGAAAAACAACTCCTACACGAACATTTAAAGAGAATCTAAAGTAATAATTGAAATAGAATATGAGTTGAGAACCACTTTTTGTCCTCAAACTTTCATAAAAATTATAATATGTAGTCTCTAAACTTTGATTTGTAACTATTGATCTATATACTTCCTATTAATTTGTTGTAATTTAGATTTGGAACTTTAGTAAGTATCATTTTACTTTACAATTTGTAACGAATTAAGAGTCAAATATGTTTAAAATTATATAGACTAAATCATTATATAATCAAAATTTACACTTAAGTGATGAAATTTTTCACGATAAAGACGAAATTGTTACAAATTTGAAATTACATGGCTAAATCATTTATAAATCAAAATTCAGGAACTAAATGGTTACTTCTATGAAAATCAAGAATCAAAAGTGACTTTTAAAATAGAAAAAAAATATCTTTGTTTTTCAACAATCGAATTCCACTATGATTAAAACTTAAATCAACTAGTATAATTCTAAAGTGTAGTATAGAAAGAAATTAAAATCTATGAATAACAAACTTGATACTACAAAACAATGTCCAAAATGATTTGACTTACCATATTGTCACATAAGAAAAGGAGTTCAACAATTGAGAAAGATTTTCAATGTATTTTGAAACAAAAGAAAACCAATTATAATGAAAATAAAAAGAAATATAAAATTGTGATGTACCTTCAATCTTATAAACTATTTATAGAGAAGTTAAGTGGTCAATTATTTAATTGATCTTTATTTAATAGTTCTATGATATATAGAACATTAGCATTTTCAAATTATAATAATGAACACAATAGATTTAGAATTGGATTTTGTATCAACAGAACTCTAAATTGTCCTCTATTTATGTATAATTAAGGTTCATAAATTTTAAAAAAAATTGTTCATTATATCAAGGGATGATGTTCTTGGATGTAAACTTAAAATCTAAAAATCCTAGAAATTATAACTAAAATTGAAATTTTAAAAACCAGTTGACATATCTTTAACGTTAAAATTTATACCGTTTTTTAATATATAAATTGGGAAAAACATTAGATTTGGGCCTAATGAATTTTCTACTAAATTAAAGCTAATAAATATATCAAAACTAAATTGAAAATAAAATCCAACTAATTGATGTAACAATGGGGTAAGGGATTCATAAAATAAAAATAAAATAATTTAGAATATTTTAAAAATTAAAGATAAACAAACATAACGCAATGTTCACAATTGTTTGTTGTTTTGTTGCCACCATTTTTGTTGCTGGTGAATGATAAGTAGGTGTTTTTTTTCCCCCTTTATAATGATCTTTTAATGTTGTTCATATTAGATGTGATCGATCCCCCAATCATCAAATTAATAGGATTTCAATTACTTAAAAATCCTACAACTCCCTCTACAATTGCCTTCATTCCTTCCAATACAGCCAACGAAATTAGGTTATACTTAGTTACCAATGTATATTAGTATTTGAAAATTTGAAAAGGAAGATAGGTTGAAAATTCATTGGTGATTTTTTAATTTTTTGTTCTTCTAGATATTTATTCTCTTGTTACATAACTAAGATTTATGTTTTTCTTTGGAAGTGAGTGTCCATATCATATTTAACATTTTTCTTCAATGGATTATATTGATTGATAATCTAATGATGTATGTAACACTACAACACATATGACTTTCTATAGCATCTAATTATAACATTGAGGTTATTCATGCTATAAAAGAAAATGACCCATTGGGCTGAAAAAAAAAAAAAAAAGAAAAATCCCCAAAAAATTTCACTTCCCTCTCTCTTCCAAAATTTCAACCTCCCTCTCTTTAAAAACTAATTTCAGATCTCTCGCGTCTCTCACCATATCTCTCATCGTTCTCTTCTGTGACATTTGTGCAGCCAAACAATCACCATCGCAGTGCCATTGTCTTCAAGCTTCGCCCAGTTGATGCCACAACATGCCTAGGTTCGTCGCTTGTGAGTTCTTGGTCTTTTCTCCTTTCATTTCTCTATTCATCTCTCTCTTTTGATTGATTCTCTCTGTTTTAGACGATTCGCCCTTACTTTATTTATTTCTTTTGCGCATAAGTTGCTGACTATCGCACCAAAATCTTAGGCTTCGTTGGACGATGCTATAGTGATCAGGTCTTCTTCCTTCATTTGATAGTTTTCCTTATCTAGCATGGGTTTCATTTGAAATTTTGAGTTTCTCCTATTTATTTCATATGGTGACCTTGATGATCTTGGCAAGGGTCATGTCTCTAAACGTTTGTTTGTTTGATAGTCCTTTGAACTTTCCTTAATAGTATTTGGTCTATATCTGCTCTATTTGAAACCAAAAGAAGATTATTATTAATTAAGAAGGTCGTACCATATGAAGGTAGTCTCCCTAATTTTATTTATTTCACATCTGCAGGGCTCGTGCTTATAGAACTTAGAACAGTAGCGCACGTTCATCCTCCAATTGCTCCTTCATTCCAACCAAAGTTTTGCCAAAAACTTTAAATTTAGAATGAGTACTTGATTGAGATATCTGTTTTCCCATGTTGACATTAATATTATCTACTCCTTCAAGGCTGCATCCTCAAATTAAAGTGTGTCAACGTTAGTTCTAATTATTGGAACATGTAGAAATTAAGGAAAAAAATTAATCTATGTGTATCTAGCCATAATGTGATCCACCTATTCTCTTTTTTTTTTTTTTTTTTCCTAACATCAGAAACACTTTGAACATGAAAATAAAATGGAACAAAAATTGAAAGTATGATTGTTTTGCCTTTCTCATCTTATGCTTTAAAGTAAAGATACCATTTTGGTCCTTAGTACTCTGAAATTTATTCAATTTTCGTCTTTCTACTTTCAAGTATCCAATTTTAATTAGTATTGTACATTTAATAAATTTTAATGTCATCTCTATTGCTAGTTAATTATTGATTTTTCAAAATTGAAAAAAAATTAATATCTATTAACATTTACACTATAGTTATTATCAGTATTTAATAAATTTCGATAAAAATTAACTTTGAGGAATTAAGTTTAAGATTTATTGAAAAATTAAATAGACTCTAACTTGTATATATTTACCTTGAACATTTTGTGAGATGTGTTGTTGATAGAATAAGCATGCATAAAACGGAAGCTAACAGAATCATTAATGACTCTAATTATACTTAATTTGAGGAAAAATAATTTTAACAAAGAGGATTTTAGAAATGTACAACCTTTGTAGATTCCTTCAAATTCTTGCTTATCTCGAATTTGACCTTCCTTCAAATTCTTGCTTATCTTGAATTTGACCTTCAAATCTTCAGTAGAATTGAAAGGGTTTGAGATTGAGTTTGAGAGAACTTGAGAGCAAAAACTATTTTTGCTGAATTTCTATTAAATTAAGATTGCAGAAGCTTCAACCTCAGATTATTGAAGTTTTTATCATGTTAAAACATGCAAGCACTCACTCATTCAACTGATTGACACTTCAATTAGCATTTATAAAGTGGGATAGGCGTTAAAATGTGGAATAATCCACTAACATTTAGTGAATTTGGGGTAAACCCACTTTCACATTTAAAAAACAATTTTAATTTGATTTTTAATCTAATTAATTTTACTTTTAATCAAATTAGACAAAATCTAAGATTCAATTTTGAAATTGAATTTTATAAATTAAAAAATGATTTATTTAAATAAATAAATAATTAAACATATTTAATTAATCAAATAATAATTTAATATCAAATATTAAATTAATAAATCATTATTCAAATATTTTAAACTCTCTAATTACGTTTAATTACGACAAAATCAAATATTTAATTATATCTTATATAATTATCCAAACCTTAAATTGAATTTAACACTTCAAATTCACCCAATCTTCTAATTCAAGGTATAATCTTTTACAAGCTAGTTGAGAGACCTTATGAACCTACAGATAATGAGGTTTAACGATTTGAGGTTATTTGGCTAAACTCTTTAAATTGAGTTAATAAATATTTGTTAACTACCGAGACATACCACTATAGCTCAGTAGTTGCACTCTCCTCAATATAGATATATTTCTGTCCACTTGAAAGTTGATCCTTCACAGGTCGTTCGTATTTATAGCTAGGTCAAAAATATCGTTTTACCCCTGTAAATACATCTTGCTCCTTAAATCACTGATCTATTGAACAATCGGTTTATAGTCCAACTAATAAACCATGTCTCTCTCTATCATGAGACCATTAACCCTAAATTGGGTAGGAGTGAATTCCATCTTGCATCTATCCGATTTTAGCTCAGAATTAAGATCGAGTTACCCTAGGTCATCAAATTGAAATAGTCAATTTTAACAGTAATCGGTCATCATAAAGAAATGTGACTATTTCGTGGTCCAGTTTTATGCAAACGTCTTTTGCATAGGATGCCCCCACTCACATGTCTTCACATGAATGATTTCGGGATCACATTGTTTGTATCAGTATAAAAAGTGGGTCGCATCCATAGTGTCTCCAGGAAGAGGTACCCAATCTCATCCATATACTTATAGACCTTTTAGGCTATATACTATAACTTGATCATCTTTTATGTCTTTACATAAAGTTTAAAATATTCATACTATAGCCATGGATTCATTTATTGGATTTTATAACATAATGTAATTTTAATAACACTTTTATTGAGAAATAGAATATGTTTCATATATTACGAATTGCGAATTTTAGGACATTTCCCAATAGGTGTGGGATCTTTTGCACTCCACATATTGTAAACTGGTAGAAAGCTTTGGTAATAGTTGTGGTTGAAGGTGAATGCAATCATCCAAATACAATACGTTTAAATTAATAAGTTGAGTGAGATAGTCTTTGAGTCTTACAAAAGAATTCTCGATGAAATCAAGAATTTCCAATAAGGACATACAATTAAGATCACCAGGAATATCTTCATCCTCAAGATTGCGATCACTTAGATTCAAATTTTTGAGAGGAAGAACATCATTCCCATACAAAGTAGTAAAAAAGTGTCAAATATTTCTAGATGATAGCCTTTCACAATTTAAAGTTTCAAGATTCCTTAAACAAGTGATAGCAATCTTGATGAAATCAAATATGACTTTCTATAGCATCTAATTATAACACTGTGATTGCATAAATTTGATTGTCTGTCGACATCAAAGCCAAAAAAAAATGCATAACCATATAAGCGAACATACATTACTCGAAGTTCTCATGAGCTCTTTAAAGATTTTATTGACATTTCTCTCCCATAGGTCTCACAAAATATTTGAACATTTAAAATTTCCGGTAATTTTAAAAATTAGTGTATGAATTAAGATTGGTAAAATTGGTCTTATGGAAAGGAAAATGACAACTATGTCTATTGTTTCCCTCAAGTTTCAATTGTTGTAGAACCTAATAACATTTTCTTTCCCGTCTCGGTGCACATTTGGAGAAACATTATTATCCAAATTGGAAACTTCTCCCTTGATTTTTTAGTTTCTTGTTTGGAACTATTATGTATTTTGAACTTTTTTTTCCACAGGTTAAGTTGCGGATTGAAAATTTAGTTGGCTTTTAAGGATACTTTGAAGTATAAGTAATTCTGGTATGTCTTAATTCCATACTTTTAGGTGGATGGCATTTACTTTTGAGGAAGGGAATGTTCAACTAGATTGAATGTTAGTGACAACATTGATGTTGTTTTTGTTATGATAGAGCAATATCAAAGTTGGCCTGCATAAATAGAATGGATGGAACATGAAATGGCTGATGGTCTTCCTCCCATACTGACAAAGGAAGGTTTTGATTTATCCAACTTGAAATAAAGAGCACCACTGCTAGGTAAGTAAAAAGAAGCCTCTTTCTTATTTGTAATTTGTTTTTTGTTATAATGTTTCTCTATATTAAGTTTTTGTCATGAAAAGAAAGTAAAATCAATAAATTTCTACAATTGCTTCACATTTTCCTTTGCATCATAGTAGAAAGGAAATAGTTAGTTTTAGTAGGCTTTAGATTTCTATTTATGGTTGTTTTGCACTTCATCACTATATCTACATTGTTCAAGAAACATTTTTTTTTCCCATTTTCTTGCTTGTCCATTTTTCCTCTCATTGAATCTTAATTCTGTTTTTATACTTATTTTCATCTCAATATTGGAAAAAAAATTATAAATAAAACTCATAACCTTCAAAGCTCCTGTGGGCCACTATACAAATATGCTAATGTCATTGTAGTTGGAAGTTTTTGAATGACTGGTTTTCTAGTTATGGGGTTCTCTTTTTTCCATTTTTTCCCTTCTAATATTTTTATTTGGTGTATAATGGCATGCAAGTGTAAAAGAGAAAACAGTTGTGTTTTACATTGTTGTGCTATGTAGAGTTGGTGCATTAGGTTCAAATATTTAGGATTTGGTGAAACACTTGGAATGTTCTAAGTTTAAAACTTCCAATTTATAAGATAGTTTAGTTGCTAAGAATCACCTTTGTTACTTAGTAAAAGTATCTTTCTTTTAGTATTGAATTTGGAAGTTGGGCTATAACAACTGCTTTAGAGTATATTTGGATTGACTTTTTAAGTACTTAAAAATATTTTCTTTGTATTTTGATACACTTATTTAAGCACTTAGAAAGTCAATCCACATAACACCTTAATTTATGAATAGAAATGTGCATAATTCATTACTTATAGCCTATAACACTTCTAGTTCTCCTCATGGTTTCTCAATTTTGTATTTCATATTAGTTTTCAACATTAATATAAAGTCTATGTCCCAAACTCCCATCTCTAAACTTCATATCTCATTTAGATGTTGGATTTTTGCAAGACTTGCTTTCGGTCAAGGAGGAATGCTAGGCTTCAATGGAGATGTGCATACCACTCAACATATTTGTGTAAGTTTAATTTTGTATTTTTGTTCTTAATATTGGAAATTCTTAATTTTGCATTTAGGTTTATAAATTGTTGGCTTAACCAAATGTCTAGTGCTAAAGCCTTTGACTTTTCTTTAGGTATTGATCTATGTTTTCAAGAATGCAACTTTAAAGCAAGTGTTTGTTTCAATCTTCTTGTTTATGTCAAATAACTATGTAAACCCTTGAGATTATAAGTTTCTTGAATCAAAGGTAAATGCTGTGATTTCTCTATTTTTGAACTTTGGTATATGGTCTCTTTAGTTATATACAGTATTTTTTCCCCTCATATTTGTGTTTTACAATTTTAGTTTTACATCATGTTCAACACTCTATTGTGGAAAAATATTGTCACATTTGATGAATGAGTTTTGAGTTTGATGGTAATTATATGTTCTTTTGCAGCAAGCAGGAGATAAGAGACTTCTTAGATTTTTTGATGTAAATACTAATGTATGCATCATTTTTAAAAAGGTGTAGACTAAAGGATACGTGTCTTGAGGAAACTAGAAAGTTGAGGTTGCATTGTTTTTTTCTTTATCTTAATATAATTTGTACAACATATCGACCCCACAAAAAACATAGTTATTTTTATGGAATTTTGTATTGATTGAAGCATCCCATTACAAGCGATATTTATACTATTGAAAATTTATTTTGATGTAAATGTACTTGCATACAATATTAAAGATTTATATTATTACAATTGATTTTATAACTTCGTTTGTAATATTTTTTTACTGGTATAAAGTGCTATGTTAATTATATATAATTTGATAAAAATCGACTAACAAGGTGAGATTCAAAATGCAATATGGTTTTTATAAAAAAAATTTAATGATTGTAAAAATTGTAATCAAAAGTCAATTATAGCATTTTTAATGTTGTGAAAACTTTCTAGAACATTAAAATTATGTAACATAAAATTAATATTTTGTAGCGCTTTTTTATAGCATTGAAAAAACGCTATGGAAAGTCTGGGACTTTCAATAACATCAGCTACAACTGCATGCCTAAAATGCTATAGAAAGTCTTTTATAGGGTTTTTTTTATCATTATAAAAAACGTTATAAAAGACCTTCTGTAGCGTTCTTTGCCAATGCTATGAAACATTTTCATAACATTAAATATATGCTATCAAAAGTTGATTTTTTATAGCGTTAAAAAACGCTATGGAAAGTCGGAGATTTTTAATAATATGGTCTACGACAATATTTTGAAAACACTATGGAAAGTTTACGATAGTATTTTTTTAAAGCTATCGAATGTAATATTTGTTGTAATTAACCCTATAGTCTTTGAATAAATAATATGGCATGCATGGAGTGGAGTAGATATTATAATCAGTTTGATGAAGAAGGGACTAGCAAGCTATATGGTGGATTTTGATGTTTAGACTCTTTGTACACAAATTAAACCATTACTAGGTTTTATGAACGAAAAATACATTTAGATATATAAAATTGTCATAAAGAAAATTTAAAAGATTTGATTGGATTTATGATAAAAAAAAATCATATGAGATTTTGAAAAATAAGGTAAAATTAAAATATGCAAATAAAAAATTAGAGAAAAGAAAATTTGTTGATTGAAAATTAAATATTTTTTTTATTTTGTTTAATATCATAATTAAATAAGTTTAATTTGCTATAGTTCCAAGTCTTTCATTTGGAAATGTGATGCTAACCATCTCTTTATGTTAGCAAGGTAACTTGTCTCATTCTCAATGAACAATATATCATCAACATAAAGTACGAAGAATGCTACAGTTTTGTTGACTATTTTCTTGTATACACAAGGTTTATTAACATTTTGTTCAAAACCATAAGATTTGATCGCAATGTCAAATCTTATATTCCAGAATCTAGAAGCTTGTTTCAATCCATAAATAGATCTCTTAAGCTTACAAATCTTTTGTTCTTGACCCTGTTTAATGAACCCTTCTGGTTGAGACGTAAAAATACTTTCATCAAGATGACCATTCAAAAAAGCTATCTTGACATCCATTTGCCATATTTCATAATCATAATATGCAACAATGAATAAGAGTATTCTTATTGATTTTATCATGGCAACAGGAGATAAGGTTTCTTCATAGTCAACCCCCTCCCTTTGGGTAAAACCTTTTGCCACGAGTCTGGCTTTATAGGTTTTCACCTTGCTAGTTTGGTCTCTTTTCCTCTTGTAGATCCATTTACAACCTATAGTTTTAACCTCATGTGGTTGATCTACAAGACCCCAGACAAAATTGAAGTACATGGACTCCATTTCTACGTCCATGACTTTTATCCATTGTTCCCTATCAATATCTTCCATTGCCTGTTTAAAGGTCAATGGATACTCTAGACTATCATTAAACATGATGTCTTGATTTTCTGTTAAACCCATGTAGCGTTCAGGTGGAACAATTCTCCCACTACGTCGAGGCATTCTCAACTCTTGAGAAGAATGTGATGGGGCAACAACTATTGTTGATGGACCAGCTTGATCAACAACTTTTGTTAATTTGTCTGTAGTATCTTTGGTCATTTATTTTAATATTAGTTTACTGCGAGGTTGATTACTTCTAATATGATCTTCTTCCAAGAATGTAGCATTTGTTGAAACAAATATTTTATCTTCTTGGGGATCATAGAACAATCCTCCTTTTGTTTCTTTAGGGTATCCAACAAAGAGACATAATTTTGAATGTCGTTCCAATTTCTTAGGGTTTTGTACCAACATATGTGTTAGACATCCCCAAACTCAAAGTAATGTAAACTACTTTTACGTCCTTTCCACAACTCATACGGTGTTTTAGAAACACTTTTTGAGGGAACCATGTTCAGAATATATACCCTCAAAAGGATTGAGGTAACTGAGCAAAATTCATCATTGATTGAACCATGTCTAACAAGGTTCGGTTTCTCCTTTTCGCAACACCATTTTGTTGTGATGTTCTAGATGTTGTGAGTTGGGATTGAATTTCATAATCTACCAAATGGTTATGGAATTGTAAATCCATATACTCACTACCTCGATCTGATCGGAATGTTTTAATTCTTTTACCTAATAAGTTTTCTGTTTTGGTCTTGAACTCCCTGAACTTTTCGAGAGTTTCAGACTTGTGACTTATTAAGTAAATATAGGAATATCTAGAATAGTCATCAATAAAACGGACAAGATATTCATATCCACCTCGTACTCTTATCGAACCGCAAAGGTCTGAATGTATAAGTTCATGGGTTCTTTGGCACGAAGACTTTTTCCAGGAAAAAAACTTTTAGTCATTTTTTCTTCACGACGAACTCACAAGGAGGTAAAAACTGTCTTCTAACTGATTTAGATGACCATTTTTAACTAATCTCTCAATCTTGTTGAGATTTATGTGACCAAGTCTAAAATGCCAAAGATAGGTGTTAGGAGAAATTTTTCGTTTTTTATTTTAAATTCCTTTTGTTTTAAACATGTCTATATTTAAAATAGCTTTTGCGTCAGTTAGTTTTAATACATACAAGTTATTTTCAAGTCTAGCAGAACAAATATGAACACTTCTTGAAAAAACGATCATTTCATTAACTTCAAAAGATACTTTACGCATATTTTCCAATAGACATGATACGGAGATTAAGTTTCTTTTCATCTTTGGTACATAATATACATTTTTTTTTTAATAAGATGAAGGATTCTCCAAAAAAAAAAACTTGACATCTCCCTTTACTTCCACTGAAATGACTTCTCTTGTTCCCACTTTGAAAGTCATTTTGTACTTTGAGAGTTGATTCCAAGAACTAGTTTCCTGTAGAAAAGTACATGGTTAGCAATTCCTGAATCTAATATCCAGGTCAATTTTAATTACAAGTAAATCTTATTCACCTTGATTTTCCTTTTCCGCTTTCTTCTCAGCCGAATACTTCAGGCAGTTTCGTTTCTAGTGCCTGTCTTTTCCACAATGGAAACATTTTTCTTTAGGAGCCTTGTTTTTCTTTGCAGTGGGTTGTTTATTCCATTTTTCCTTTTTCTTCATCTGCATACTTTTGTCTTTAGATGATGAAGGGACAGACTTCTTTTTGTCAACGTGTTTCGTTCCTGACGATGAACCCTTCAAAAATTTCTTTTTTCGTGAAAAAACCTTTGCTTCACACTCTTTCAATTTCATCATTGATTGATACGTCTATAGTTCGTTTAATAAAGTAGTCAAATTATAATTAATTTTATTCATTACGACATTAATACAGAAGGTTAGTAGCTCTTCGGAAGAGACTCTAATATCATACTAACTTGACTAGTTTCGTCTATGGTAGCCCCGTGAGCTTCTGCGACAATAAAATGAACCATCATGTCTAGAACAGGTATCACGTTTCTCTCATTCTCTTTCTCTGTTGACCAAAAAGTTTATTTTATCACGAGGAGAGATAGAGATTTTCTACAAAAAAGTTATGGATTTTTACTTCCCTCAAAGAAAATTCCTCCTTCTTCCCTTTTCCCAATTCAATTGGTTCCCACGAATCAAAAGTACCAAAGGTTTCTCAGAGGATAGGTATATTACTCTTTTAGTGTTGTTTGTGAAATCCTAATTGGAGAATTGGATTTTCATTTGGTTTTACAAAGGTAAAGGTTTCCTATCCCTTTTCTGTATATTTAATTTTAAGCATGCCTAACCTAGGTTCTAATTTAACAATAGGCCAATTTTTTTTTCTTTAGTCTTAATATTATTTCTAAATTACTTAATGTATGGGTATTTCAGAAATCCCAACGTAATAATGAGTTTTGGTTATATGTTTTCCGCTTCATTTGGACTTTCATCCTTACAGAAGCAACATAAGAAAAAAGATATTTGATAAAGTTATGTTTATAAATTATTATATTAATATATTATATTTATATTTATAATAAATATTTTTCATGTATAGAGAAAACAATGTGAATTGCGGTAAATAGTGATATATGATAGTAGCAACGGGTTTTGTGTACGAGATAAATGATCCAAATGAAATACTGTGTGACATGTCAATTGAAGGAGATATTGTCAAAGTTAGTATAGTATTGGCAATGACGAAAAATCGTTTGTTACCATATTCAATTGATGACAAGGTTGTACGAGTCGAAGATGCAGTTGGATACGAAGTTACATGGCCTCGTGAGTTTATTATCTATGCAAAGGCTATTAAGGTAATCATCTAAACTTAATTATTTTGATGTTAGAAGAAATTAGCTTTACCTATATGATTTTTTTCTTTTTTATGTGATAGTTGTCTCATCCTAAAGAAAAAAGTATATCTTTTGACATTGAATTATCAACCTTATGGCATTAAGACCATTATTTTAGTATGTAGAATCAAAGATTCCTGGTGGTTCAATAAAAGTGCAATTGTCAAAAGATGTACTTGGAGTGGGGTGGGATTTTTTTTTATTATGGATGAATATATCTTTCATTTATACACAATGGTTGAAATTATAGTTAACAACATCATACTTTATATGGGGTAAATTTATTTATTTTTATTAACGAGAATATTTTTATATGAAGTATGGTTAAAAGTTTAGTTTGTGTTTTTTTAACTAATATGAATATTTTTTTTAGGTATTTATGTAAAGTATTGGTTCAACTCAATGTAGTAGACAAACTTTTATTTGTAAACCCGGGCTTACTTGGTAGCAACATTGGGACATTAGAAAATCGTGCACGTGTATTAGCATCCAGGTTACTTGATGTAAAACCTAAACAATGGGCCATGATTCCAATAAATATCGGGTATGTATACCATTTTATTCATTTTATTTATATTAAATAATAATAAATAATATTTAGTTTGTATACATATATTGTAAGTATCATTGGATACTTGTTGTGATAGATATGTTTGGGGATGTTGCATATTTATTCGACACTATTCCAAAGACTATTCGTGATGAAGTTAAAAGTCTTATAAATATGTAAATGGTTTAACTTTTTGTTATTATATATACATAGGTCTATAATCTGCACATCTGTTTGATTTTTAATATAGGATCGTAAAGATATTTAGATCTGAAGTGAAATTGAAAGGAAGGAAAGAAATTATTTGGAACTCTTCTATTAAAGTAAGCAGTAATTTCTTTCATCATATTGATACAATTATCTTATAAATTTATATTTGTTCCCATTTTAATGCTAAACTTATATAAAGCCCTCATCAACCTGGATCTGTAGAATGTGGATATTGTGTAACGAAATATATGAGGGATATTGTGATGGATCAACAAGCCAATTCTCTTAAAGGAGCTAGTATGATATGAACTATTTAACACTCATTTGTTTATGTATATCATGCATAATCACACGAATATATGAATAATTTTTCCCTTTTTTTTTTAGTTTATTAAGAAGAAGACATATCCTCAAGAAGAGATTGTTGGAGTTCACAATGAATGAGGACAATATCTACAACAATACATAGTTGTACAAAAATGATGTCCAGTAGTTTTAGTTTGTGACTAAATTAATTTATATTACATTTGAACGTTAGTGTTTTTATATATCTTTTATGTATTAAAATTTGAATAAGTTTTAGTTTATAAAATTTGTATTTGAATGAATGGAAGCTTTAGATTAATTTTTTTTAATTAATTCTAATTTGAAAAAAAAATCAAAATGTGATTGTGGTCCATTATTGTATAAATAATAGTACACTTTAAGTGAAATGTATTGTTAAAAAGCCACATGAAATGTCATATGTTGTCGATTTACATTAACCATGGTGAATAATACAGGTCTTGGTTGATATAAGTGTGATTTTATCAATAAAAATCATGGTTAAATGACTAATGTGAACTGTGGAGTATACAACTATAAACCACAGCTAAGGTTAGCTATGGTCTATAATATAAACAATGTTTAACGTTTTTTGTGGTCTATGACAATATAGACCATGACTAACATTAATTGTGGTCTATAATACAGACAATGTCTAATGTAAACGTGGTATGTAATATAGACTACGGTTAATGCCAGTCGTTGTCTATGTCCGAATAGGCTACAGTTGATTTTCAATGTGGTATGTAATATAAACTACGGTTAACGTTAATTGTGGTCTATATTATAGACCATGTTTAAGTTGGTCATGGTCTATGGTCATATAAACCATGGCTGACATTATGATATAGACTACAATTAATGTTAACCATAGTCTATACTATTGAACATGTTGGAGTAGACCACAATCACAAAACCGTGGTTTAATCCAATAAATCACAGTCATACAACCATAGTCAATATTAAAATTTGTAGTAGTGGATGGAACATCAAGTACTTCCTTTGACTTTGAAAATATCTAAGCTTAATGTTGTTTTTTTTATTCATCTTCATGTTTTTTTCCCTCTTAGTAGATGTTAACCTTTGTATATTCCAAATGTTGTTTTGCTTATTGTAATTATTTTCTTTATTGAAGAAATATGGATCATTTTCCTATGTTGGTGACTAAAAAATGAGTAAAGAAGATCTATGTTTGACAGATAGTGCAACTACACATACAATACTTACAAGTAGAAAATATTTTTCCAAACTGACAATGTTGAAAGCAAAAGTCAATACAATACAGGTTCTGCAAACCTAATTGAAGGGTTTGGAAAAGCAAATATTATTTTTCCTAGAGGAACAAAATTTACAATTGACAATGCATTGTTCTCTAGTCCATAAAAAAGAAATCTACTTAGTTTTAAAGATATATGTTGCAAGTTATCATATTGAGATTAATAGAAAGAATAATATGGAATATCTTTATATCATATCTACTGTCTCATATGAAAAACTTATACTGAAAGAGTTGCATGTTTTATCTTCTAGATTATATTATACTCATATACGAGTAATTGAAACATATGCAACAATGAACCTGAAGTTCATGAATCCAGATATATTCACAAATTGGCATGATAGATTAGGTCATCCAGGACCTATAATGATGAGAACAATTATTGAGAATTCAAATAGACACCCATTGAAGAGCCAGAAGAGCTAGAAAATTCTTCGATCTAATGAATTATCATGTGATGTTTGCTCTCAGGTAAATTAAGCATTAGACCATCCCCAGTCAAGTGTGAAGGAAATCAAACACGAGGATTTTCATGAGCAGTAGAAGGGATCGTTTCAAATTCCATTCGAATTGAACATAAACAATTTACAGTTATACAACGGAAACAAACAGGTCATGCATATACATAAATTACAACATGCTAAATAATGATACAAGGTATAGAGGATGCATACCTTTGAAGAACCATTCTTCACGAATCCCTCGATCAATCTACGAGCGTCCAAGAAAGCCCTCGAACACAATGACCGGTATAGCCAAGGAACATGAACACAACGAACACAACCTCCATGAAACCAATCGAGTCTAATTTGATCCGTGAACTGAGTGAGGACACCACAATGGTTTCTTTGGTATTCTCGGTGTGAGAATCCAAGAGTTGTGGGCTCTGTATGATCTTGGCTTGAGGAAGAGACTGGAAGACTACGATTGTGTAGACGATCGAGCAAGTGGGAGATATGACACTGTCTATCATATAGACGATGTGCTCGATCGTTAGTAAATGGCAGTCTATCTGATAGACTTAGACACTCGATCGTTTAACTACGATCAGCTAAGTGACTATCGTATAGTCAACTCTACACGATCGTTTAGTCTCTTAACGCAATCGCTTAGTGAAATTCTTTCACTTGATAGCTTGTCTCTATGAGTTCTTTACGAAGGAAGTAACTCTCTAAATTTTAGGAAAAAATTTTTTCTTTTTATCTCATGGTTACCATAAAACCACCAATAACCTCCTACTCAATCGATTATTAGAGAAAAAGAAATTAATTATCATATAATTAATATATTATAAATAAATATGAAAACCAACTAATCATATTATATTTATAACCTATAGTTTTAATATTTCATCTTATGAAACGTACAAACCATAGTTCTTTTTCTATTTTATGGTACTTAATGTAAATCATATTTACATTAACTCCTCCACTTATGTATCTCATACATCATACCAATTATATCACATATAACTGAATTTCCTCTTGTCAATTTGAACACTTCAAATCAACCCTAAAATCTGATTCTCAACTTGAATCCATTGAGCAACAAAGGGGACCTTATGGACCTATAGCTTGAAGTTCCAACGGTACGTGAATAACTTACTAAACTTTTTAGTCACGGGATCCATCATCCGTTAACTGCCGGACACACCACTAAAGATCGATAATTGTACTCTTCTCACTACAGATATATTTCTGTGTCCATATCAACCAATCAACAGTGTGATAACCCTTCACAGATCGCTTGTAATGCAGCTGGGCCAATTTATCGTTTTGCCCCTATAGCTACATCTAACTCCTTAAGTACCACTGATTTCTCTAATGAACAATAAGTCATAGTCCTACTATGACTGGGTCCTCTTTTCCAAAGAGAGGGTGTGGCCACTATGTTCAAAACCCGGAATCAACCCTTAAGGGAGCAATCTATCTACTTACCCCTGCTTCAGAGGAGTGAATTTCGTCTTATGTAACTGAGTTCCCAGCTCCCCAATTAGACAAATCCTCATAACGGTAGGCTTGTTAAGTTGGCAATCTGGCCACTCTCACCCATATTAATCAAAGGGCCGCCCTCATAGGCAGGAATTCCCAAAACACTCTAGATGTAAGTCTCAATTATCAATGGCATTATATAAAGAGACTAATCATCTTGTAGTCCAGTCTTATACAAACTCTTTATATAGAACACCCTCGCTCGCATGTCTCCACATGAATGGTTAGGATCAGATCATCTGTAGTAGTTCATAACACTTGTAAACCTCTATAAAGTGGGTCGTATCCGTAGTGTCAGCAGGATAAGGTATCCCTCCTTTATTCTTATACTACAGACTTTTTAAGTTATTACTTAAGGCATGATCCACTTGTATATCTCATATACATGCTTAAGCTTACATAAAATAACCATGGGTCTTTGTTTATTGGATATGAGTAAATGAAAATAAAATAACTCTTATTTTATTAATAACAATGTATACAAACTGTTTACAAACTACGAGACTCCGAGAGAATTAGGACACCAATCTCAATAATCTCCCACTTGTCATAATGCCTCGGGAGACTAATGTACAATACATGCAAAACAAGTATAATATACAATAAACTAGGGCATACTATATACCCCAGTATCATCTCCCACTTTCCCTAAACAAGATTCCGCATGTCTCGTATGTTGGGGTAGATGCCCTAAAATCTCGTGTCCTATAGTTTGAAAGTAGCTTGTACGAATGCTTGTGTTGTTAATATATGATATTTACTTCACATCTTGTATTTTTGCTCAGTTGCTTGTTTCATTTACTTTGCCACAAACCAATAAAAATAAAATATGTGGTTATCTATATGTGGCTCAAGCATGTATATGATGACATACAAGTGGATCATGTCTTGAATGATAACCAAAATGTCTGTAGTATATGGATATAGGAAGAAAACTTTATCTTGGTAATGCTACGGATGTGCCCCGCTTTGTGGAATGGTCACAAGTGTTGTGACTTGTCACAGATGGTCTGATCCTGATCATTCGTGTTGGGGACATGCGAGCGAGGGCGTCCTATATAAAGAGTTTGTATAAGATCTGTCTCGTTAAATAACACCGTTCATGACAGAGACTTTACTTCACTAGGATGACCATAGGTAACATGGCCTCAATCCTGAGTGAGTTGGGAACTCCTGCCATTGAAGGCGGTCCTTTGATTTGTATGGGTGTTAGTGGCCAGGTCGTCGATTCAAACCTACCATTTTGGGGATTCGTCTGATTTGGGAACATGGAACTCAGCGATACAAGATGAAATTCACTCATTCCCCGAGGTAGGGTTAAGTAGATAGATAGCTCCCTTAAGGGCTGATTCGGGGCTTGAACGATGTGGCGTCACACATCTTCTCTTGGTCCGAGAGGTGGTAGACCAGTGGGTTCCAAATATAAAAATCTTCAAAAAACGAAAAAAAAACTAATAGTCTAGAAGACTTGGTTGAGGATGTAAATACACATGAAGAAATTTATGACATGACTAATGAGGAAGGTGAAATACATAAAGATAATAATGAGATTTCAATCAATTATGTCATGACAGGAAAAAGATGGAACCGAACTTATATAGTTATTGACAACATTTTTGCAAATAATGTTGCTCTTGATATTATATCTAAAAATGAGGATTCTAAACCAAAATCTGTTGAAGAATGTCGACATAGAAAAGATTTAGTTTAGTAGAAAGAAGCAATCGAGGCAGAATTAAACTCACTTTCAAAACGTCAGGTTTTTGGACCAATAGTCTAAACACCAGAAGGTGTCAAACCTGTGGGATAAAATGGATATTTGTGAGGAAAATAAATGAAAATAAAGAGGTCATAAGATATAAAGCAAGACTAGTTATACAAGACTTTTTATAAAGACCTGGTATTGACTATGAGGAGATGTAATTGTTGGGGTTGATGCCCTAAAGTCTCGTGTCCTGTAGTTTGTAAACAGTTTGTACGAACGCTTGTGTTGTTAATATATGATATTTACTTCACATCTTGTATTTTACTCGTTTACTTGTTTTATTTGCTTTACCATAAACCAATAAAAATAAAATCCCTGGTTATCTGTATGTGACTCAAGCATGTATGTGGGACATACAAGTGGATCATGTCTTGAGTGATAACCAAAATGGTCTATAGTATATGGATATAAGAGGGAAACCTTATCCTGGTAACATTACGGATGCGACCCCCTTTGTGGAATGGTCATAAGTGTTATGACTTTCACAGATGGTCTGATCCTGATCATTTGTGTTGGGACATGCGAGCAGGGGCATCTTATACAAAGAGTTTGTATAAGACCTGACCATAAAGTGTTAACGTCTCGTTATATAACACTGTTCATGACAGAGACTTCACTTCACTAGGATGACCATAGGTAACATGACCTCAATCCTGAGTGAGTTGGGAACTTCTGCCATTGAGGGCGGTCCTTTGATTTGTATGGGTGCAAATGGCCAGGTCGCCTTCAAATCTACCATTTTGGGGATTCGTCTGATTTGAGAGCTGGGAACTTAGCAGCATAAGATGGAATTCACTCCTTCCCCAAGGCAGGGGTAAGTTGATAGATGGCTCCCTTAAGGGCTGATTCCGGGGCTTGGACGATATGGCGCCATACACCTTCTCTTGGCCCGAGAGGTGTTCACACATAGTTGGACTATGTTGTATTGTTCATTAGAGGAATCAGTGGTACTTAAGGAGTGAGATGTAACTACAGGGGCATAATGGCAATTTGACTCAGCTGTACTTACGAGCATTTGTGAAGGGTCATCGTACTCATGATTGGTTATATCCGATGGACACAGAAATATATATGTGGTAAGAAGAGTTCAGTTGTTGGTCTTTAGTGGAATGCCTGACAGTTGAGTTTAGTCAGCTATTCACGTACCGTTGGAGCTTCGAGCCACAGGTCCATTAGGTCCCCTGGGTAGCTTGGATAAAGTCGAGAACCAGTATTTGGGTTAATTTGAAATGTTCAAATTGACAAGAGGAAGTTCGATTATATATGATATAATTGGACTGGTTAATTATATATGATATAATTGGCAAATGTATAAGATACATTATTATGGAGGAAATTAGATATAGATATGATTTATATCAAGTGGAGGAGAAAATACTATAGTAGATATGTGATATCAAACTATAGGATAAAAATATAATATGATTATATTAATTAATTAATTAATTGATTAATTATATGATAATTACTCCTAATATCACGTTTGGACGTGGGTTAGTGCGCAACGTCGGTTATGGTAACCGATGGATTAAAATGAAAAAGGTTTTCATTTTTGAATCGTGCAATCAATAATCCGTCAATCGCCCAAAAGAATTTGGAAGCGCGCGTTGATGAAAGTAAACGATTGCTTGAGAGCTATACGATAGCGTTCTCTGCCTAAACGATCGTACACCTCTCGCTAAACGATCGCACAATTTTGCCTAGACGATTGGATAGCTTCTCTAAACTATCGTATAGTGTGCCGATTTAGCTAAACGATCGTATAGTGTGACGATTTAGCTAAACAATCGTATACCTTTTCCTAAACGAACGTATACCTTTTCCTAAACGATCATTCAGCAAATCCTATACGATCATATAGCTCATCTAGACGATAAGCATTTCTACTATGCGATAGCGGCCTTCACCCTCCCACTTGCTTATCAACTACACAATTAGTGTTTCCTCCGTCCTTTACCAAATTCACCAAAGCCCACCCTTTGGGTTTTCACTCGCGTTGATCGTGCTATTGCAGTCGACGTTCCTATCGGGCGTTGGTAGATCTCTTGGAAGTTTTCCGCTGCATTGGAGTTCCAGAGTGTGAAGATAGTCTTCAACTAGTACTGAACTCTTTCCCTTATATTTATTTTTGTTCGTGTAGCATGCCGTTAATTAGGTTTTTATTGCATAACTATATTTGTTGAATGTATTTTGTTATATTTCGGTCAAGGTGAGATCAGAGCAATCCGAACCTGCTCATGGAACTCTCGGTATGAGATCCTTCAAATTGTATCAGAGTCAGGTTTTGATACTCCGATTTCATCTGTTGCAACGAAATGACTTTTACATTCATGGTGGGTACATTTCTACGCTGGTTTAATAGTTAAATATTGTTGTGGATGTGCGGATTAATGGATTTTTTCGGGATGATTTGCCTCGATTTGATTTAGATCCTTTTACATTTGCGATTGTTTGTAAAAGCCCCTGCGTTTTTAGGCATTAATAATCGTTATCGAGTCTGTATAAAGTTTGTTTGAAGTTTTGAGTTGTTCGTCGAAGTTCTAGGCAAGCGTTGCAGCTCTTCGAGGAAGAAGGCAATCTAGGGTTGATCGCATCGTGCAGAAGATGTTCTACGCGATCACTGTTGATCGCATTGTAAAGATGAAGGAGTACGCGATCGTGGTTGAACGCATCAGTTAAATGATGGGGAATGCAATCAAGAGTTGGTCGCATCGGGTTGACGATCAGGTACGCGATCACTAAGTATCGTTTAATACGCGCGCGCTAGACGATCGTTTAGGTCAGCAAGCTTCATCGCTTAGTAACTGACTAAACGATCGCTTAGCATCGCAAGGTAAATCGTTTACCTGTTTGCACTCAACGTGTAGACGATGAGATGCTCGCGTATCGTTTAAAGCGTGCGCGCTAGACAATCGTTTAGGTTAGCAAGCTTCATCGCTTAGTAACTGACTAAACGATCGCTTAGTATCGCAAGGTAAATCATTTACCTGGTTGCACGCATCGTGTGGACGATGAGACGATCGCGTATCCTCTACGCGTGCTAGAAGATCGTTTAGGTCGGCAAGCTTCATCACTTAGTAACTGACTAAACGATCGCTTAGTATCGCAAGGTAAATCGTTTACCTGGTTGCACGCATTGTGTGGACGATGAGACGATCGCATATCCTCTACGCGCGCTAGACGATCGTTTAGGTTGGCAAGCTTCATTGCTTAGTAACTGACTAAACGATCACTTAGTAACTCAAGGTAAATCATTTACCTGTCGTCGTGCTACACGATCGCATGGACGGTCAGGCTTCGTAGCCTCATCGTCGTCTACGCGATCGTTTACTTATGCTCCTATTGTCTAGTGTGCGCTAAACAATCGTCTACCTGCTAGAGTTTGCTACACAATGAAGACCTTCTGATGGTTCAAGATCTGGTTCGCCTGTGAACCGGTTTGCTCGATGAAAAATGTAATAGATAGGCTTATCCCGGTCCATTAATCCTTTGTTTATTACATGCGATGTATGTTTTTTATATGTCATATGGTATGTACAAATAGTAAATCCCACCTTAGGTTATGCAATGGTCATGCATCATCTCTTTATTGTAATTGTTATAATTTAGAGAAGCATGATTTAATTATATAAGAGCATGCTCATGCATCATATAATATAAGAGTTATATTTATGCATGCATAAAAAGCATTGACATGCAATAGTCTTTCTCACTATTCATTCTATTCGAGATAGGGGGGAGCTTTCGATCTTTATATTATAAATGTTATAGTATAAGGGTGAATGATAGCATGTTTGCTTGGTAATTACGCGTTATATAAAAGTTATATATACTAATGACCGAAAATTGCATAAAGTATGACACACAGGTTACTTTATAAATGTTATAAACGCCTAGTTGTGCGCAATAGTTTTAGTTGTTTCTTTTTAAAAGTTAAAGAGAAATTAGAACTAAAAGAAATAAGAAAGATTTGCATGCTCAATTAGGTATAATTCACGGTTTTAAAGTGTTTAAAACTTGGATCACATAGACCTAAGATCATGGTTCTAATACGATTAGCAACCCTAAGTTTTTAATCTTTTAATCAGTTTAATAGGATTAAATTGGCTAATAAAAGGTTAAAGTGTAGAAAATCTATCTATAAGGGACTTTTTGTCTAAGGCGGGTTCTGTCTAGGCTGGGATATTTAAGTTGACGAAAACGTAACACCCCTACCTGGGAACTTACCTAGAAAGGTGAATTAGATAGATTTGATGCATGCATGCAAGTTAAGGACAGTCCATTAAAGTGTTTAAATGTGACTATTTGAACTTGTTCATATTTCATAGACAAACGTTGTTTATGAGCAGAGTTTAAAAAGACGACTTAAACTAAAATCAGTAGCCGGATTGTCTAGGTTAATGAATCCCTAGGTAGAACATTCAGTGGGAGGTACTTTGGGCATAAGATGTTTCACTTAAACCTTTCACTTTTCTCCTAAAGTCCACACCGTGAGATCTATCCTCGGCCTCGCGGCACATTTGGCATGTCCCCCCAATGGATGGGGTTTAGGTAGGTAAATATCAAGGTGGATGGAGAGAATGTTCATAGTAAGTGGGAGTGGGAAGTGCGACAGTATATCCCTTGGTCTCCCTCGTTAGGTTGAATAAAGTTACTGTGCATCGCCTCGAGGCACCTTGGGAGTGTCCTTCTAAAGGATGGCAGTTTTACGCGTTTCTTTATTTGATCTCCTATAAGAGGATAAGGTAACTTAGTCTCTTGTCCTAATCTGTCTTTTCCCTACAGTAAGCGCATTAGGGTGGGACTCTGGCACCGAAAGCGAGGAGTTACACTTACACGGAATAGTTAAAGGTTAACGATTCTGGACCAAAAAATGGTGGCTGTTAGGTTCAGTTCCAAGAGTTGGTTTTGCCTAATGGTTGAGAATGTCTCATCCCAATGAAGGAGCAATTGATCACCCCACCAGTGGAGTTTGTCCTACCTCACTGGGACATCATTGCAAAATAGAAGTCTATAACTTAGGGTATTTGAAACTGTTTTGCAAAACTAATTAGTTTAAAAGTGGTTTAGCAAAATCTAATAAAGTTTTGTTCGTATTTTCAGCAACATTTTCAAATGGCAACAATCACATTATCGTTGTTAAACAACGAAAAACTTACTGGCGATAATTTCGCAACATGGAAACACATGATCACGACGATCTTAATCATCGAGGATCTCACGTTTACTCTCACGGAGGCTTGTCCTCCAATTCCAGATCCTAATGCCGCTTGAAATGTTCGAGAGGGATACAAGCGATGGACAAGGGTGAATGAGAAGGCCCGAGCCTACATCTTAACAAGTCTTTCTGAAGTTTTGGCCAAGAAACATGAGCCTATGGTCTCAGCGCGTGAGATCATGGAGTCCCTACGGGGGATGTTTGGATAACTGTCTGAACAGCTTATCCATGAGGCTCTTATATACATATTCTTCTCCAAAAATGCAAGAAGGCACCTCTGTTCGTGAAAATGTGCTAAACATGATAGTCCACTTTAATGTGGTGGAGCTGAATGGGTCTACTATCGATGAGGGCAGCCAGGTTAGCATAATCCTGTATTCTTTGCTAGAGAGCTTCCTGTACTTTGTTAGTAATGTGATTCTTAACAAAGTGAAGGATAACCTTACAACTCTCCTCAATGAGTTATAGACATACCAATCTTTACTGAAAAGAAAGGAGAGGCAGAAGGGTGAGGCAAATGTTGCTTCATCCTTAAGGACGTTCCATAGAGGTTCGACCTTAGGAACGAAGTCTACACCTTCTGCTTCTAACTCTGCAAAAGGGAAGAAGAAGAAGGGTGGTAAGGGAAAAAGGAAGGCACCTGCATACCTACCACCTGTCGCCCCAAGGAGGCGTCCACAAGTTGCTAAGGGAAAGTGTTTCCACTGCAACCAAGATGGACATTGGAAGAGGAACTGTCCTCGGTATTTGAAAGAGAAGAAAGCAGCCAAAGCTAAGGCCAAGGCCGATAAAGGTAAATGTGATTTACTTGTGCTTGAAACTTGTTTAGTGGAGAGTGATAATTCTGCCTGGATAATTGATTCAGGCGCCACTAACCATGTTTGTTCTTTTTTTCAGGGGATTATATCCTGGCGACAGCTGGAGGCTGGTGAGATGACAATGCGAGTAGGCACTTGACACGTCGTCTCAGCTGTGGTAGTGGGAAGATTCCAGTTAGCTTTACATAATAGGTTTCTTATTTTAAATGATGTATATATTGTTCCTGAACTAAAAAGGAACCCTATTTCTGTAAAGTGTTTATTGCAATGTAAATATACTGTCTCTTTTGATGTGAATAAAGCATTTATTCATAAAGATGGTGTTTTTATTTGCACAGCAAATCTGGAATCGAATTTATATGTGCTAAGGACGTTAGCCATTAATTCCCTCTATAATACTAAAATGTTTAGAACTTTCGTAACTCAATCAAAACGTCGTCGAATTTCTCCAAAAGAAAATGCCCAACTTTGGCATCTACGTTTAAGGCACATCAATTTCAATAGTGAAGAATGGACTTCTAAGTGACTTAGAAGAAAATTCTTTGCCAGTGTACGAATCTTGCCTTGAGGGTAAGATGACTAAACAACCTTTTATTGGAAAAGGTTATAGAGCCAAGGAGCCTCTTGAGTTAGTACATTCTGACCTTTGTGGTCCTATGAATGTGCGAGCCCGAGGTGGCTATGAATATTTTATCAGTTTTACTGATGATTACTCTAGATACGGCATATTTATCTTATGCAACGGAAGTCTAAATCCTTTGAAAAGTTCAAAGAGTTCAAGGCTGAAGTTGGAAACGCATTAGATAGATGGATTAAAACACTTCGATCGGATCGAGGTGAAGAGTTTTTGGACTCGGCATTCTAGGACTATTTGATAGAACATGGAATCGTTTCCCAACTCTCAGCGTCGAGTACACCTCAGCAGAATGATGTAGCGGAGAGGAGAAATAGGACCTTGGTAGACATGGTTCGCTCGGTGATGATTTACGCTTTCTTACCGGACTCGTTTTAGGGTTTCGCAGTGGAGACTGCGGTATACATACTCGACTATGTTCCCTCCAATAGTGTTGCCAAAATACCTCTGGAGTTGTGGAACGAGTGTAATGCTAGTTTACGTCATTTTGCATTTGGGGTTGCCCTGCACATGTGCTTGAGGCTAATCCCAAGAAGTTGGAACCACGGTCGAGGTTGTGCCTCTTCGTAGGTTGCCTCAAAGGTACATGAGGGGGTTATTTTTATGATCCGACAGAAAATAGGGTGTTTGTTTCAACAAATGCTACTTTCCTGGAGAAGGATCAAATAATGGAGTACAGTCCACGAAGCAAAGTCGTGTTGCATGAGCTTTCCAATGAAACTACTGAAACTTTCCAAGAGTTATTATAGAGCCTACTACATCAACAAGAGTTGTTGATGGGAGTTGATCCAGTAGGTCGGCTCCACCTCAAGAGTTGAGGGAACCTCGACATAGTAGGAGGGTTGCGAACCCACCCGTTCGCTATCTGGGTTTCACAGAAATCCTTGCTATGGTAGCAGATGGCGACGTTGAGGATCTGTTGTCTTATAAGAAGGCAATGGAGGATGTTGACCGAGTTGACTGGGTCAAGCCCATGGATCTTGAGCTAGAGTCAATGTACTTCAACTCAGTATGGGATCTTGTAGATCAGCCTAATGGGGTTCGCCCTATAGTTTGTAAATGGATCTACAAGCACAAACGGGGTGCTGATGGGAAGGTACAAACCTTCAAGGCTCGACTTGTAGTAAAGGGTTATACCCAGGTAGAGGGAGTCGACTATGAGGAGAATTTCTCGCCTGTTTCCATGTTAAAGTTGATCCGCATCCTCCTGTCTATTGCAGCTTATTATAATTATGAGATATGGAAAGTGGACATCAAGACGGCCTTTCTGAATGGCAATCTTGAGAAGACCATTTATATGGTGCAACCCGAAGGATTCATAACCCAAGGTCAAGAGCAAAAGGTTTGCAAATTGAATCGGTCCATTTATGGACTGAAACAGTCGTCTCGATCTTGGAATATACAGTTTGATACTGCGATCAAGTCGTATGGCTTTGACCAAAATGTTGATGAACCTTGTGTCTACAAGAAGATCATCAACGCTTCAGTAGTCTTCTTAGTGTGGTATGTAGACAATATCCTACTTATTGGGAATGATGTAGGTCTACTGACTGCAGTTAAGAACTGGCTAGCGACCCAATTCCAAATGAAAGATTTGGGAGAGGCTCATTTTGTTCTAGGTATACAGATCTTTTAGGATCGAAAGAACAAAGTGCTAGCACTGTCTCAGGTATCGTACATTGACATGATGTTGCTCAAGTACTCGATGCAGGACTCCAAGAGGGGCCTACTGCCGTTCAGGCATGAAGTCACTTTATCTAAGGAAATGTGTCCTAAGACGCTTCAAGCGGTTGTCGAGATGAGACAGATCAGTCTAACCCAGGCCATTTTAATGTTGCTGACCCATTTACGAAGGCTCTCACGGCTACAGTGTTTGAGGGTCACCTACAGAGCATAGGTCTACAGGATCGTCCACGGTTGGACTAGGGCAAGTGGGAGATTTTATTGTACTCGCTTTTTATGCCCTAGTTTATGGTTTTGTATTAGTTTTATTGTACACCCCACTTTGATTTAGAACAAGTGGGAGATTGTTGGGGTTGATGCCCTAAAGTCTCATGTCCTGTAGTTTGTAAACAGTTTGTACGAATGCTTGTGTTGTTAATATATGATATTTACTTCACATCTTGTATTTTGCGCATTTACTTGTTTTATTTGCTTTACCACAAACCAATAAAAATAAACTCCCTGGTTATCTGTATGTGACTCAAGTATGTATGTGGTGACATACAAGTGGATCATGTCTTGAGTGATAACCAAAATGGTCTGTAGTATATGGATATAGGAGCGAAACTTTATCCTGGTAACGCTACGAATGTAGCCCGCTTTGTGGAATGCTCACAAGTGTTGTGACTTTCACAGATGGTCTGATCCTGATCATTCGTGTTGGGGACATGTGAGTGAGGGCGTCCTATACAAAGAGTTTATATAAGACCTAACCATGAAGTGTTAACGTCTCGTTATATAATACCGTTCATGACAGAGACTTCACTTCACTAGGATGACCATAGGTAACATGACCTCAATCCTGAGTGAGTTAGGAACTCCTGCCACTGAGGGCGGTCCTTTGATTTGTATGGGTGAGAGTAGTCAGGTCGTCGATTAAAACCTACCATTTTGAGGATTCGTCTAATTTGAGAGTTGGGAACTCAGTTGCACAAGATGGAATTCACTCCTTCCCCGAGGCAGGGGTTTGTAGATAGATGGCTCCCTTAAGGGCTGATTCCGAGGCTTGAACGATGTGGCGCCACACACCTTCTCCTGGCCTAAGAGGTGTTTACACATAGTTAGACTGTGTTGTATTGTTCATTAGAGGAATCAGTGGTACTTAAGGAGTGAGATGTAACTACATGGGCATAACGGTAATTTGGCCCAGCTGTACTTACGAGCATCTGTGAAGGGTCATCGTACTCATGATTGGTTATATTCGATGGACATAGAAATATATCTGTGGTAAGAAGAGTTCAGCTGTTGGTCTTTAGTGGAATGCCTGACAGTTAACGGATGGTGGATCTCGTGGCTAAAGAGTTTAGTCAGTTATTCACATACCGTTGGAGCTTCGAGCCACGGGTCCATTAGGTCCCCTGGATAGCTTGGATAAAGTCGAGAACCAATATTTGGATTAATTTGGAATGTTCAAATTGACAAGAGTAAGTTCAATTATATATGATATAATTGGACTGGTTAATTATATATGTTATAATTGACAAATGTATAAGATACATTATTATGGAGGAAATTAGATATAAATATGATTTATATCAAGTGGAGGAGAAAATACTATAGTAGATATGTGATATCAAACTATAGGATAAAAATATAATATGATTATATTTATTAATTAATTAATTGATTAATTATATGATAATTAATCCTAATATCACGTTTGGACGTGGGTTAGTGGGCAACGTCGGTTATGGTAATCGATGGGTTAAAATGAAAAAGGTTTTTATTTTCTAATCGTGCAATCAATAATCCCTCAATCGCCCAAAAGAATTCGAAAGCGCGCGTTGGTGAAAGTAAACGATCGCCTTGAGAGCCTATACGATAGTGTTCTCTGCCTAAACGATCGTATACTTTGCACTAAACGATCGCACACTTTCGCCTAGACGATTAGATAACTTCTCTAAACGATCGTATAGTGTGTCGATTTAGCTAAACAATCGTATACATTTTTCTAAACGATCGTTAAGCAAATCCTACACGATCATGTAGCTCCTCTAGACGAGAAGCATTTCTGCTATGCGATAGCGGCCTTCACCCTCCCATTTGCTTATCGACTATACGATTAGTATTTCCTCCATCCTCTGCCAAATTCACCAAAGCCCACCCTTTGGGTTTTCACTCCGAGAATACCTGGGGCTCATTAGTAGTGGTGTCGTCTCTATTGTGGTATTCGTGTTCGTGTTGATCGTGTTGTTGCAGTCAACATTCCCGCCGGGCGTTGGTAGATCTCTTCGAGGGTTTCCGCTGCGTTGGAGTTCCGAGTATGAAGATAGTCTTTAACTGGTACGGAACTCTTTCCCTTATGTTTATTTTTGTCCGTAGCATGCCGTTAATTAAGTTTTGATTGCATAACTGTATGTGTTGAATGCATTTTGTTATATTTTGGTCACGGTGAGATCGGAGCAATTTGAACGCGCTCAGGGAACTCTCGATATGAGATCCTTCAGTATTCTCGTGGTGGATACAATTACACTAATATATTTAATTGGTTTGACTGTGTATGAAAGTCTAGATATGCATCGTGTGGATGTAGTCACAACATATTTATATGAATCTCTTGAAAATGATTTCTATATGAGAATTTCAGAAGGATTTAAGGTACCTAAAATATTTAAATCAAATTCCCAGAAATTGTATTCATTAAAGTTATAGAGATCGCTATATGGATTAAAACAATCAGGACACATGTGGTACAATCGACTGAGTGAATATTTTTTTAAAGAAGGATATCAAAACAATCTAATATGTCCTTGTATTTTAATAAAGAAATCACAATTAGGATTTGTTATTATAACTGTATATGTTGATGACTTAAATATAATTGAGACTCATGAAGAGCTTTCAAAGGCAATATAATATCTTTAAAAAGAATTTGTGATGAAAGATCTCAGAAAAACAAAATTTTTCCTTCGCTTGCAAATTGAGCATTTAACATATGCGATATTTGCTCATCAGTCAACTTATACAAGAAACGTTTTGAAATGATTTTATATGAACAAAGCACATCCATTGAACATTCCAATGAAAGTTCTTCACTAGATATTTAGAAAGATATATTTAGACCTCAAGAGGATAGTGAAGGACTACTTGGTCCTTAAATACTATATCTTAGTGCAATTTGTGCACTTATGTATCTTGCTAATAATACAAGACCAGATATTGCGTTTTCAGTCAATTTATTGGCTAGATACAGTTCTTCTCCAACAAAAAGACATTGGAATGGAGTTAAGCATATACTCTGTTATCTCCGAGGAACGAGAGATATGGATTTTTTTTATTGAAATAAATCAAATTTTTATCTAGTTGGTTATGCAGATTTTGGATATTTATCTGATCCACACAAAGCTAGATCTCAAACAGGTTATATATTCACATATGGAGGAACTACGGTATCATGCCAATCAGTGAAACAGACCATAACAGTCACTTCTTCAAATCATGTTGAAATCCTTGCAATCCATGAGGCTAGTCAAGAATGTGTGTGGCTAAGATCAATGACTCAGCACATTCGTGGAACATGTGGCTTGTCTTCTAGTAAAAATCTTTCAATGATATTATACAAAGACAAGACAGCATACATATCCCAAATCAGAGGAGGATATATTAAAATAGATATAACAAAACATATTTCACTGAAGTTTTTTTACACTCGTGGTCTTGAAGAAAATAGTGATATCATTGTACAACAAATTTGTTTAAAAGATAACCTAGCAGATCTATTTACAAAGGCATTACCTACCGCAACATTTGAAAAACTGGTGCACAATATTGGAATACAGCGACTCAGAGATCTCAAGTGATGTTTCCATGAGAGTAAGTAAATATACTTTTTAAGAGTATCAGATTAAACGAAATATGTACTTTTTTTCCTTCACAAAGATTTTTTCCCAGTGGTTTTTTCCTAGTATGGTTTTAACGAGACATATTTCATATATAATGTCATCTAAGGGGGTATTATAAATATGTTAAATTAGGTGTAATGTCATATTGGTGATCAATCTAAAAAGATTGGAGAAAGTGGAGAAATCCATACTTTGTTATTTATTTATTTTATACACTTATATATTATATTATATTCATTTCAATATTTATTTATTTTATTATATATTACTATTATACTACATTTTTTTCCATATTTGTATTCTCGTTGTGCACTATTGTCCTCCTCAAATTCACAACAAATACATCTTTTATCAATAAGTTTAGGGTCTAGTTTTCATTTAGTCTCTAAGTTTCAAAATTTTATACTTGTAGTCCTTACGTTCTTAGTTTGATTTCATTTTAGTTTTTCTGTTTCAAAATATTATAATTTTACCATTGAGATTTGAAATTTTTTCAATTTGATCCATAAGCTTCAATGTTTACACTTTTGACCTGAACTTTTCACTGAATATTCACTTTCAATATTTAGTGTTAATATCTATTAATTAATTTTAAATCATTATGAAGTAAAATTTTGAAGTTAATGTTAAAAGTGATGAAAAGTAGTAAGACTTAATTAATTATAATCCTTTTAGTCCATTTAAATTAATTAATAGAAGTTGCCACTAAGGATGAAAAGTGAGTGTTTAGTAACAAATTGATGTTAAAAGTGTAAATCTTGACTGTGGATTAAATTGAAGTAAAACTCAAATCTCAATGATAAACCTGCACTATTTTGAAATCTATTAACTAAGTTAAAATCAAACTCAAAACTCAAGGACTATAATATTTTGAAATCCAGGTACCATATAGAAACTAAATCGAAGACTTGAGAACCAAAAAAAAGTATTTTTTGTCTTTTCCTTATTTTATGTGTAGAGAAAATAACTAGAATGACTTTGATTGTGGTGATGTTCAATCACAACCTCTCCATGGCATTTTGATGGCAACTCTGCATGGGACACTTAGTGGAGATCAATCACCCTCCTCAACTCTCCTAAACATCTCGTTGGATTGGAAGACTGGCTATGGGGGATCCGACAAACTATACTTTGTAACCCATGCACGCGGACGAGAAGCATAGAGAATCCCTTGGCGCCGCATGGAAATGGCGAAAAGTTATATTTCAATGCCACCCGCCGACGCTATGTATAAAAGAAAAGAACCATGCCTTTTTTAGTTCCCAAAAATTCAGTTTCAAAACTAAATGTAATACTTTCTTATGTGAAACCTCAACTTTGGTCAAACACGACGCTTGAATAAATATTTCATATATATATATATAATTATCGATTTTAAATTTACTTGAAAACAACCCTACTTTTCCAATATGTCTCCGAAACATCTATCGCCCTTCTTTAAAAAGAAAAAAACCTTAACTTTTTGTTCGACAATATTTTCAGAAAATTTTAATTTGTTGTATGAATTTATATTTGTATTGATTTAATTATAGTTAGATACAGTCTTAGGTATATATTCATTTGATGTTTTTTCTCATAAACGTCGAATGAAATTCAAACTCCTAAGTCCTCGATCTTTAAGGAGGCGTTTGGGACAAGAAATTAGTTGTTATAGTCTTAGGTTATTATAGTTAGGTTATAATAGCTTGTGTTTGGCGTGTAGATTATTTTAGTTTGAGTTATAATAATGTGTTTGAGGTGTAAACTATTTTAATTGAGAAAGAAATAGTAAACATTGTAGTAAAGAATAAAAAACAATTAATGTAAAATAGTAAAAACTGTACCAAAAAGTAAATGTTGTAGCAAATGGAGGTTTTGAAGTAGTATTGACTATAGCTAATTGGGGACTACAAAATAGTATTTACTTTAACAAGATGTGGTTATTATAGTCTTAGAATGGTCTTTACCCCAAACACCTCCTAAGAAGTTGTAAACTTGAGATCAATTAGAGCTTTAGAGTCTTGAAAGCTTCATAACTTCAACACTTCGTTATTAATGCTTCCACCTCCTCAATGAAGGGGTAAAACTTATATTTATAGAGGGTTTTCATGGCTTTGGCTAAAGTTGAACTCGGACCTAGTTTTTTTTTATAATTCATAAAGCAAGTTTATCGTATTATGTATATTGTATATTTTACAGAGGTAATAGAAGGGATAATATACACAAATAAACAACATAAAAGGAAATTACACCCTAATTAATTGGAGATTCTAATTAGCACACAAATAAGCTAAATTACATAAGGGATTATTATAGATTCAATCCCTTTTCAAAACTTATTATCATAAATGTCCAAACTTTTTGATATTTTAGTATATAAGATTTAGTGAATTTTTCAGACTAAAATAACCTTGAGTGTAGTGGGTGGCTGGAGAGAGAATTGATAAGTTCGGAGTTTATCGTCACCCATAAACCTTTCCTAGTAAAATAATATTTATAAATCATCGAACGAACTACTTATACTAACTGATAGTACAGGCGAAAAGTCCAGGGTCGAACCTCAAGGAAGCACGGAAGATTAGTTTCTCGAAGCGAATTTTAAGTTAAAGTGGTAAAATGGGGGGTTTGGTGTGGATTGGAATAGGAAATGCATAAAAGAAATAAAATGCAATGAAACTAAAAGATAGAAATGCAATCAACAAAGACACTCTAGCTTAGAGGATGAATATAGGAATGACTCAATTTAATCTTGTTCATCGAATTATTCGAATGTAATATTGTGGTTCTTAATTATGTCTAGCCCAATTGATTTGACATCCAACCAATGGTCCTAATTACCTAATTAGTTAAACATGCTAGATGAATCCATACTAAACACTTTTACCGAACCATATTATGCTCTAATTAGGCTTATGCTATAATGAATATTAAGTTTCCAACATCTAACCAAACATTCAATGTAGTTTCTCCTAGGTCAATAGGAACAATACTATTCGTTATAAACAACAAATTGCAAGCCTATCTAACCTTTTGCTTCTTAGAAACCAACTTCTAATTTTATGTCACATATTACAAGGCAATCTCTTAAGCATTCAATCATAAAATCCCAAATAGTTTGTCAAAAAATCAACAGAAAATATGATTACAAAGAGATTCAATCAGAAAGGAAACTCATAATCAAGATATAAAGATTACATTAACATAAAACTCCAAAAGCTATATAGAGTTCAATCCAAATCCTCTAAACTAGAGAAAACCCTATAACTTACCTTCCCATTGGATGAAGAAGACCAATTCGGGCTCCGTCTCAACTAATAACATGAGAGGAAGGAAGAAATTAGAGAAAATTACAAGTGAGAAAGGTGAAAAGGTGAAGAAACCGGTTGGAGTCGATTGGGAGGTCGATAATTCTTCCATAAAACGAAGAAGAATTTTTTTATACAGCAATCACAGTATCGTGATGCTGCGAAGCCTCACGCGCGTTTCCATCAAAATTTGAAGCATTGCAACGCTACCTTGTTTTTCAGCATTGTGGAGGCTACTGTCTTGTAGTATTGCAATACTCCATCTAGGGGAATTTTCGTCATTTCATATCCTTTTGAAGCCTGGTTACTCAAATTAACTTCTAATTGCTCCAAATTAACCTCGAACAACTCGCAATGACTGATTCCACCTCCAAAATGCTCGATATCTATAAAATTATTAAATAAACTCATTAAACATAGTAACGGTCTAGAATTAAGAAGAGGAAAATAACACATTTTCGGTGTTATCAAAAATCCCAACTTAATTCTTGATCGTTCTCGAGCAAGGTAAAATCACACATTCATACAAAAATATGTTTGCTCAATCACAAGGATCGTTACTCTAGTCTCGACAGTTTATAAGGATAAGATTTGCAATCAATCAATGGAACACATTTTAAAAATGATTTTACTCTATTCATGCATGAGTGAGTCCAAAGTCCTACTAATTAAGCCTACAAAACCCAGAATGGCTTTATAAGGCTCTCAATTCATTTTCCCTCTACTTTGGCTCAAAGGTTCAAGAGCTAAACTTCCTAGACTCAACAATGCAATGACACATTTAAGGAAACCAAACTTTTATATTATATTTTTTTATTATTTTATTATTTTATTATTTTTTGTTTTCCTCATTTTTTTATTTTACTCTATTCATGCTAAACTCTTGTTTTGTATTGTAAAAGTCCTACTAATTTTTTTTTATTTTTTGTTTATTATTTTTTGTCTTAAAAAATAACATACAAACTTTCTTTTACTTTACGACATACTTTGCCTTTTAAAACCTTTCTTTTTATTTACTATACATTTGGCTTTTACAATACAAAATAAGAGTTTGGCAAAAAAAAACTTAGGCAAGTATTACTAGGTTGAGCTTTCAGTCACTTAACACCTATCACGTAGGCCTTTCGGGTGACAACAAAAATTTCGTTGGACACCTATCACTTAACACTATCACCTATCACGTAAGACTTAATTTCGTTGGACAAAGGACTTAAAGATGCATGAAGAAACATTTTTAAAACCGACTAAAAATCATGATCATGCTCTTAAAACATAATTTCATGCAAACCTATCACAAAGAGAATGTAGCATCAACTACTCATCATAACAAACCAAGTAAAAGAGCAAGCAAGTAATTCAAGTACACAAACATTATCTAAGCACAACGCTTAAGGACCCCAAGCTATCACAACATACCCCACCCCAACTTAAAATGATACATTGTCCTCAATGTATCTCTAATCTAAGAGCAATAAAATAAAAGAGTCAAGGGAATAGAAAGCCTCCTCTAATGATGTTTACGTGCATGGGATGATGGTGTGAGGGCTTGCGCATGAATTGATCCTTCTTCTTTTAGGGCAAAGGAAGAGAACCTACAAAAGAAAAAGAAGAAGCTAAGCTAGGAAAGCAGTCACCTAGCTCCCTCCAGGAATGGAAAATTTTTAACGTCGATTGTTCGACGTGACCTGTCCCCTATCAAAGTATAAAAAAATTCTCGTATTTCTCTAGTCCTTTCTTGGATGAATCAATATAGCCTAGAAAGGCTATAAGGCTCTTCGTCTTTTAAAGAGAACTAGATAGGTCAAATTTGTATTTTTTAAAATATGGCAAAAAAGGTAAAAAGAAAGAATCAAATGACTCAAATGACTCAAAAAATTCGAAATAAAGAAAAGACTCAATAGACTCGTGAGAACTAGAGGAAAAAATTCGAATATATACGAAATACCAGGAGTTAAAACAGGCTGAGATCTTTCGACCTCTAACTCTATCATTTAGATGTCGTTGGGTTTAGGCTCGAGATCCTCCTTAGCCTCACAAACTGGCAAGCATAGAGTGACTTCCTCATCATCACTAGAGTAGTAGCACTCCACAAAGAACTCTGCCTCTGAGGTACAGACAATGGGCTACTCTGGCAAGCTCTCCAATCTCTGCACGACCTCTGTCAACTGGGCAACATGGTCGGTCATGCTTTGCAGTTGAGCTTGAATGTCCTGCTAAAACTAGCAAGTTCAGAAATTAAGAACTCCAAAGTCATACTTGGACGAGAATCTCTAGGAAGTGGTTTCTTCTCCTCCATTATGTCGACATGGACTACCTCATGCCTCTAAGCCCTTGCGAAGCTTAAGAAATGGTCTAGCAATGGCTCGTGTGGCCTCCCAACTAATGTTGCAAGCTGACCAACAAGGTCACTCAGACTTTGCAAGTCAGTTCTACTCTTTGCCTCGGGGCAAAGACTCTCCTACTGGAAATGCTCGAACTTCTACTACCTATGGAGGGTGTCCTAGCAAGCTTCATAATCAAAGCCTCTAAGGACATGCATGACCCTGAAGACTGAGCATAAGTCGACTGATGTGGTGTTGTGAAATCTTGGTTGTCCAAGCTCTATTGTCGTCATGAGTGTCCATGGTCAAAGGACTCACCAAGAATGGTGAGGCTCGTAGTCCAAATAACCATAATACCTCTCCTTGGAATAACTATGTGGTATTCAACTCCACTACAACCTCGGGTCTGCTGCTTTTGCTTGCTGCAATAGGATTTTCAGTCATTATCAGTCCAATCCAGGATTAGATCACTGGACAGCGATCAAGACGATCCTCAAGTATCTTCGGAAAACGAGGGACTATATGCTCGTATATGGAGATAAGGATTTGATTCTTACAGGATACACAAACTTTGATTTTTAGACTGATAGAGATTCTCAGAAATCGACATCAGGGTCAGAATTCATTCTGAATGGAGAAGATGTAGTGTGGCGAAGCATCAAGCAAGGATGCATCACAGACTCCACTATGGAAGTTGAATATGTAGCCGCTTTTGAAGCTGCTAAAGAGGCTGTTTGGCTAAGGAAATTCCTTACAGATTTGGAAGTTGTTCCAATTATGTATTTACCGATCACTCTCTATTGTGATAGCAGCGAGGTTATGGTAAATTCGAAGGAACCTCGGAGTCATCGTAGAGGCAAGCATATAGAACGAAAATATCACTTGATCAGGGAGATTGCGCATCACGATGATGTGATAGTCACGAAGATCGCATCGGAGCACAACGTTGTTGATCCGTTTACAAAGACTCTCACGGCTAAAGTGTTCGAGGGTCATGTGGAAAGTCTGGGTCTACGACACATGGGGCATCGTGTCTAGGGTAAGTGAGAGATGATACTGAGGTATAGAGTATGTCCTAGTTTATTGTATATTATACTTGTATTTTTTCATGTATTGTACATTAGTCTCTCGAACATTAAGACAAGTGGGAGATTGTTGGGATTAGTGTCCTAATTCTCCCAGAGTCTCGTAGTTTGTAAACATTATACACATTGTTATGAATAAAATAAGAGTTATTTTATTTTGCATTTACTCATATCCTTAAACAAAGATCTGAGGTTATTGTATGTAAACTTAAGCATGTATATGAGATATACAAGTGAATCATGCCTTAAGTATTAACCTAAAAGGTTTGTAGTATAAGAATAAAAAAGGGATACCTTATCCTTGTGACACTACGGATACAGCCCGCTTTGTAGAGGTTTGCAAGTGTTGTAAACTGCTACATATGGTCTGATCCTGACCGTTCATGTGGAGACATGCGATCGGGAGTGTCTTATACAAAGAGTTTGTATAAGACCGGACCACGAGATGACTAGTCTGTTTATATAACTTCGTTGTATTCGAGAGTTGTGTTGTTGTGGATGCTTGTAGATAGATCGAGGGAGTTTGGAGAATGGTTCTTCAAAGGTACGCATACTCTATCCCTTGAGACTCTTTTTAAGCATTCTGTAATTTCTAGTTGTTGCATGACTAGTTTATTTCCGTTCTAGTACTATAATTGTATATGTTCAACTCGAATGAAATTTGGAATGATCCTTCCGCTGCTCATGGAAATCCTCATGTCTAATTTCCTTCAATTGGTATCAGAGTCAGATTGTTCTGATATTCCAAATTTCACTTTTGTTTTGAATTTTCATTTACAGTCGTGGTGGGTTTTCTGCATTGCGTATAAGTGTTAAATTCGTTTTTGGATGGGTGTTGATGAATGTTTACGGGTTAATTGCCTCTGTTTAAAGATTTCTTTTCAATTACAAAGTGTTAATTTTTAAGGGCCCCTGTGTTTTTTGGCATAATTAACATGAAATCGAGTCTTTAATTCAAAGTGTTTGAGTTTGTTGAGTCGTTCATGATGAAGTTTCGAAGCATGGAGATGTGGATCTCATCGAGGAAGAAGACCAAAGGTTAGTCATATCGTGTAGCCTTAGGTAAACGATCGTTAGGATTTGACTAAACGATCATGTAGAAAAGTTCTACACAATCGTGTAGTATTTACTAAATGATGGGTAAAGCGTATACTCTATCGCGTAGCATTGGTTGCTCCATCGTGTGGACGCTGGAGGCAAATGATCGCGTAGAGGGCATTTGATGCTCATCGTTTAATAGAAAGCACACGCACTAAATGATCATGTAGTTAGCATGCCTCATCGCATAGTCACTTACTACCACTCACCCGGTATGCGATACCTCGCGCTTGCTCAGTGATCATTTAGACGATTGTGCTTCACCGCATCATTGTCATTTAGATGATCATTTAAGGCTTGCGTTATCCATTGCGTACTGCACGATCGTGTACCTCATGCTTCATCACATAGTCAAGGTACACGATCGTTGCTAAACGATCGTATAGCTCAAAAAGCATTGGTAAATGATTGAGTAAAGCATTAACTCTTTCATGTAGGTGATCACAAGGAGTTTGATACACGATCAAGGGAGACACATTTCTTCGTCGGACGGTCCAAGACCCGATTCGCTTGTTTGAACCAAAGACTCTTTGTTTTTTGTAATAGTTAGCTTTGTTTTTTGAGGAGTTTAAGGTTAATTATCCCGGTTCATCAACTTTTATTTAATATACATGTCATGTATGTTGGTTTATATGCTATAGTGTATGACATATAGAGTTAAAACACACCTTAGGTTATGCAATTATTCATGCATCATATATTATAAGTGTTATAATATAACTTTTGGCATGATGAAATTACAAGCATCACACTTACGGGAAATTGACCACCCTTTTTTTTTTCCTTCGGATTGGCTACTTAGGGCGAAACTCTAGGGCCTAAAATGTCGGGTCACACTTACGGGAAATTATTAAGTAAGTTAATGATTTCTTCACCAAATCAATGATGGCTAGTCGTTATAGGAGCAAGAGTTGTTCTGGTATTAATGTCTGGTTGAGAATGTCTCAATTCAGAGGAAGGATAAATTGACCACCCTTCGGCGGCTTTTGTCCTAAACCTTTGAAGCGTCATTGCGAAACTAGATGTCATACAAGTTCATTTCAGTTTTGATAAACCATATTGGATGTTGTATGTTTTTCAAGAGTATTTGCATAAAACCTAACGTAGGTACATATGTTTATTTATTTCAGCAACATGAATGTTTTTCCATTAAATGCTTCTAGTTTGACCGATTTCATACAGTGGAAAGAGTCCGTTAAAACATATTTCGTGGTAAACAACCTCGAGTTTGTCATGGTTAAGGAATGCTCTCAAGTCCCGACCCTTGATGCACCGGGAAATTTTCGCAATACATATGAAGTATGGGTGAAGGCTAACTTGTTGGCCCGACTTCACATATTGGCTAGCATACCTGATGCTTTGGCCAAAATGGTTGTGAACATGGTCATTGCATGAGAGATCATGGACTCGTTGCAAGAATTATTTGAATGTCATTTCTCACTTTTCAAGCACAAAGGGATGGATGACAAAACGATTAGTGTCAGTTCCCAAGATAGCCTCCAAGAAGAGGAAACAAGTGTTCCTGACTCTGTTAAAGTTCATCGACGAGAAGTGTTCTCTAACATGGAACTTGGAGCTTATTTAGGTTCTAATACTAATTTCACTACTCTCCAAAAAAGGAGGAATTCTAAAGACAGTAAATATGATTTATTGGTCTTGGAGGCGTGTTTAGTAGAGAATGATGATTCTGCTTGGATACTTGATTCAGGTGCTACTAACCATGTCAGTTCCTCTTATCAAGGATTTAGTTCCTGGCAAACATTGCCACGAGGAGAGTTGACTCTTCAAGTCAGTACTAGTGAGGTAGTGTTAGTTATTGTTGTAGGCAGGTTAAAATTATTTTTGGTCAAGAAACCTTATCTCTTACTGGATAATGTTTTTGTGTTCCTCATATCAAGAGAAACTTAATATCGGTTTCTTGTCTCATTGAACAAGGTTATACCGTCTCCTTTTCTTAAAGTAAAGTGTTTATTTTCAAGAATGGTATGAAGATTAGTTTTGGTTCAATGGAGAATAACTTATATGTACTAAGGTCGTTAGTCATAAAAGCCTTGTTTAATACTGAAATGTTCAGAACTGCGACAACAGCTAAAAGACCAAAGGTTTCTCCTAAGAAAAAGGCCTATCTTTGACATCTAAGGTTAGGTCACATCAACCTCAATAGGATTGAGCAGTTGGTGAAATGTGGACTTCTAAAGAGTTTAGAAGAAAACTTCTTGCTAGTGTGTGAATCATGCTTTGAAGGAAAGATGACCAAACGAACTTTTATTGAAAAATGTTATAGAGCCAAGGAAACCTTAGAGCTTATACATTCAAACCTTTGGGTGGTCCGATGAGTGTTAGGGCTCGAGGTGGGTATGAATATTTCATCTCTTTTATAGATAATTATTCAAGGTACGGGTATCTATACCTAATGCAACATAAGTCTGAAGCCCTTGACAAATTCAAGGAGTATAAGGCTGAAGTTGAAAATTTGTTAGGTAGGAAGATAAAAACACTATGATTTGATCATGATGGAGAGTATATGGACCTCCAATTCAAAAACTATATGATAGATCATGAAATTATGTCCCAACTTTCGACCCCAGGTACACCTCAGTAAAATGGTGTATCAGAAAGGAGAAACAGAACCTTGTTGGACATGGTTCATTCTATGATGAGTTATGTTCATCTTCCAGACTCGTTTTGGGGTTTTGCAGTGGAGACTGCATGTTACATTCTAAACAACGTTCACTCAAAAAGTATTTCTAAAACACCTTTTGAGCTATGGAGAGGTCACAAAGGTAGTTTACGCCACTTTAGGATTTAGGGGTGTCCGGCCCACATGCTTGTGACTAACCCAAAGAAGTTGGAACTGTTGAGATTGGTGTCCTAATTCTCTCGGAGTCTCGTTGTTTTGTAAAGAGACACATTGTTTAATGAATAAAATAAGTGTTATTTAATTCTGGCATTTACTCATATCCAATAAACAAAGCTCCTTGGTTATCTTATGTGAACTTAAGCATGTATATGTGATATACAAGTGGATCATGTCTTAAGTGATAACCTAAATAGGTCTGTAGTATAAGGATTAAGGTGGGATACCTGATCCTAGTGACACTACGGATACGGCCTTCTTTGTAGAGGTTTGCAAGTGTTGTAAACTGCTATAGATGGTAGATCCTGACCATTCATGTGGAGACGTGATAGCGGGGGTGTCCTATACAAAGAGTTTGTATAAGACATGGACCACGAGATTACTAGACTCTGTATATAACACTGTTGATACTAGAGACTTGTATCTCACCTAAACGACCATACGTGACACAACCTCAATTTTAAGTGTTTTGGGAACTCCTGCCTTTGAGGGCGGTCCTTTGATTAGTATGGGTGAGAGTGGTCAGATTCCAACTCAACATGCCTACCTTTTTGGGGACTTGTCTGATCTGGGAGTTGGGAACTCAATCCACAAGATGGAATTCACTTCTTTCCTGAAGCAGGGATAAGTAAAAAGATTGCTCCCTTAAGGGCTGACTTCAGGGCTTGAACATAATGGTTACAGCTTCTCTTTGGAAGAGAAGACTCAGTCATAGTAGGACTATGACTTATGTTCATTAGAGGGATGATTGATACTTAAGGAGTTAGATGTAACTATAAGGCATAACGGTTATTGGGCGAGCTGTGCTTAAGAATGATTTGTGAAGGGTTGTCGCACTTCTGATAGGTTAAGATGGACACATAATATATGTGGTAAGGAGAGTTCAGTTGTCGGTCTTTAGTGAAGTGTCTGACAGTTAATGGATGGTGGATCCCGTGACTAAAGAGTTTAGTCAGTTATTCACGTACGGTTGGAGCTTCGAGCTACAGGTCCATAAGGTCCCCTTGGTAGCTCAATGGATTCAATTGAGGATCAGTTCTTGGTGTTGATTTGAAATGTTCAAATTGACAAGAGGTATTTTAATTATATATGATATAATCGGTATGATGTATGAGATACATCTAATGGAGGATTAATATAAATGAGATTTACATTAAGTACCATGGAATAGAAAAAGAACTATGGTTTATATGTTTCATGAGATAAAATATTAAAACTATAGGTTATAAATATAGTATGATAAGTTGGTTAACATTTATATTTATAATAATATTAATTATTGGATAATTAAATCTTTTTCTCTAATAACCAATTTAGTGGGAGGTTATTGGTGGTTCATGGTAACTATGAGTTAAAAGGAAAATTGTTTTATTAATTTTAGTAAGTTTTTGAAAAGTTTGGCAAAAATTGTTTTAAGATTTCTCCAGCAAAAAGAAACTCATGGAGCTTGTCAAGTAAATACCGATTTACTAAGCGATAGCTTGAGCAAAGTAAATGATCATGTAGTATTTTGTAGGCGGCAGACACGGTACTAAGCAATAAGCTAAACGATCACTTAGCTTTTGCTAGACAATCGCTTAGCTTGGGCATCGATCTATGCGATAGGTTTCTGTCTTCTCCCACTTGCCCAATCGTGTACACGATTGTTCATTCTTCCTTCGTCTGCCTCATTCCAAGTCCAAACAGAGCCTACCCTCTGGATTCTCACACCGAGAATATCAAGGTAACCTTCTTGGTGATGTCATACTCAACTCGACCCCGTCGAGGTTCTATGGAGGTCGTTCGTGTTGCTAGGGAGTTCGTGATAGAGGTGATCGTTGAGGACGAGTGAAAAGTGTTCGTGCAACTTTGCAATTGTGTTGTTCGAGCGTTCGAGGTTGTTGTCTTCGAGCGTTCATGAGCAAGGAGCATGGAGACAAGTCAACAAACATTTGTAGCATTCTCCTTTTTATTTTATTGTTCATGCTATAATTTTTGTAACAATTGCATAACTATATATTTTATTTATGACTGTAATTTGTAATGTTTATTCATGATTGTAATTTGAAATGATCTATTTCTACTGCTCATGGAAATCTTGGATTCGATTTCCTATAGGAACTGTGTTCAAAAGTTTGCCTCTTTGTAGGCTACCCCAGGGAAACAAGGGGTGGATACTTCTATGATTTGAATAAGAATAAAGTGTTTGTTTCTACAAATGCTATCTTCTTGGAAGAAGACCACATCGGGGATTATAAACCATGAAGTAAGGTTGTTTTACATGAGATTTCTAGTGAGACAATTGAGGGTTCAACAAGAGTTGTTAAACAGGCCGATAGATCAACAAGAGTTGTTGATGTCGGTACATTTAGTCAACCATCTAAGGAGTTGAGACTACCTCGAAGTAGTGGGAGGGTTATGAACCCACCGGAATGCTACATGGGTTTGACTAAAGCCCAAAACATCACTTCTGATGATAGGATCGAGGATCCATTGTCTTTTAAGCAAGCAATGGAGAATGTTGACAAAGATGAATGGATTAAAGTCATGAACCAGGAAATGAAGTCTATGTACTTCAATAATGCCTGGGAACTTGTGGATCAGCCTGATAAGGTAAAACCTATAGGATGTAAGTGGATCTACGATTATGGGCATAAATGCATGTTATTACAGTGCTAAGTTATTAAATAATGAAGGTTTCGTTGATAAAATATGTTAGATTGCGTCCAAAAAGCATTAAGTTCATAACATTGTGGTCGCATGCGTCCGTCGCATAGAAATAATTAACTTTTGTATTTTTATGCAGAATATACGTTGACGTAAGGTGGAAAGCACGATCACAAGAAATCAACGGACGAGCGCAACATTACCGCAAGGCTTTCCGATGATTTGTGCTCGCAAACATCTGCTCAAGAAGGATTATCGCATAGAGCCAGCGCAATTTTGGTGGGTACATTTGGGTGAAAGGCATAATTAATCACGATGGGACAGAAAGCAGATAAGGGTCGAATCTGAATTAAGTTGACAAGCAGCTAACGATAACAAGTACACTCAACTTTTCGGTGACAAATATTCAGCACATCAGTCAGAAAATTAAGGCTATCCCATCTGTGCAATCATAAGAGAGAAGCCGCTTTTCACCCTGAAGCTCTATAAATATCGAAGGCAACCTTCAGAAAAAGGGTTCAGTTGCTCAGCCAATTCAGCAAGTTTTTGTTCATAGTTTAGCAGTGTCCATAGTTTTCTTTTATTTTTAAGAAGGTGGAGCGAGAGAAGGGAAGAGACACTGGAAGATCACTCAGAGAAACTCGAGAGAGAACCCAGAGGCGTGGAAAGCAGAGAGCAGGCCGACTCTCGGAGAGCGAGATTATCTTTTGAACAAGAGTAGAAAAGACAGTGTAAAAGCATGGGAAGCAAGAGATTGCTACCAGACTCTTTATTCTCTTCTTGCATTGTTATTTTGTATTTCAACTTTATATTTATACAATAGAAGTTCTTATTCTACATCTGTTCACTCTCTTGGCACACATGAGTAGCTAAACTTATCGAATGGGTTGAGAAGAACTAAGCTAACACGACTTAGGATTTTCATTGCATGCGATTATCTTGTTTTATGCTATGCCCAACACCCCTTTAGAGCTACTCGAGAAAGAGTCTGAAGAAAGAACCTAGACTTGAGAGAGCTAGGTTAGAATCTAGACTTGAGAGAGCAAGATTAGATCTGCATAAACAAGAGATAGGGACTTAAAGATAAGCTCTGTTTGCCAACATGCATCGCATGCACCCTAGAGATAGGTTATGATATTATATGGTCGCCTTATTTGTGTGTGTGTCATTTTGTCATCGCATGGATAAGAATAGAGGCTTATTTTTAGGTCCTATAGACTCATCGCATATATTGCATGTGTTCTAGCATTAGAAGCCGTAGCATTCGTGTCAAGAGATGGTTTACTATTGTATGTGTGTTGCATGGCCGCATAAAATGAGTGTATCCTAGGAAGCGTTAGCTGAACCCTTCTCAACCTGTTCACTGCATACTCATCTCATCTTCCATTTTATCAACTCTTTTCGAAACTCCATCGTATTTGTTTATTTTTATTACCGCAAACAACGACACTAAACAACTACTTGAGTTATCGGTTACCGCAAAGTCTTCCTTAAAATTACTACCGCATACTGTTTTCCCAAGTCCCTAAGTTCGACCTTGGACTTACCAGAAAACTCAGTGGGGTTTATACTTGGATTCTACTGAGAAAACTTGTTGCTCAATGTAATTCCATCACCGCATTTCATTCCATATTTTCACCTCATAAAATAACGCATCAATATTCAAGTGAAATCTAATGCTCCACGATCTAAGAAATGGCTAGCCACCCAATTCCAAGCAGATCATCAATAGCTTAGTAGCTTTCCTGGTACTATATGTAGATGATATCCTACTCATTGGGAATGATGTATGCTTTCTGACTAATATTAAGAAATGGCTAGCCGCCCAATTCCAAATGAAATATTTGGGAGAGGCGCAGTATTTTCTAGGGATCTAGATCATTCGAGATCGTAAGAACAAAAGATTAGCTTTGTCTCATGCATCGTACATTGATCAAATGTTGATCAGGTACAGGATGCAGGATTCCAACAGGGGTTTATTACCCTTCAGGCATGGAATCGTTTTGTCTAAGAATCAGTGTCCTAAGACACCGCAAGAGGTTGAGGAGATGAGATGGATTCCCTATGCTTCGGCTGTTGGAAGCTTAATGTGTACAATGTTATGTACTAGACCTGATATTTACTATGCAGTAGGGATTGTCAGTCATTATCAGTCCAATCTAGGATTAAATCATTAGACAACGGGTAAGGCGATCCTCAAGTATTTTCGAAAAACGAGGGACTACATGCTCGTGTATGAAGATAAGGATTTGATCCTTACAGGATACACAGACTCTGACTTTCAGACTGATAGAGATTCTTGAAAATCGGCATCAGGGTCAGTGTTCACTTTGAATGGAGGGGATGTAGTGTGGAGAAGTATCAAGCAAGGATGCATCATGGACTCCACAATGGAAGCCGAATACGTAGCCACTTGTGAAGTTGCTAAGAAGGCTGTTTGGTTGAGGAAATTCCTTACAGATTTGGAAGTTGTTCCAAATATGTCTTTGTCGATCACTCTCTATTGTGATAACAGTAGGCCTGTGGAAAATTCGAAGGAACCTCGGAGTCATCGTAGAGGCAAGCATATAGAACAAAAATATCACTTGATCAGGGAAATTGTGCATCGCGGAGATGTGATAGTCACGAAGATCGCATCGAAGCACAAGTTGTTGAACCAATTACAAAGCTCTCACGGTTAAAGTGTTTGAGGGTCATTTGGAGAGCCTGGGTCTAGGGACATGAGGCATCTTGTCTAGGGCAAGTGGGAGATGATACTGAGGTATAGATTATAACCTAGTTTATTGTATATTGTATATTGTACTTGTGTTTTTTCATGTATTATACATTTAGTCTCCTGAGGCATTAGGACAAGTAGGAGATTATTTGGATTGGTGTCCTAATTCTCCCGGAGTCTTGTAGTTTGTAAACATTATACACATTGTTATGAATAAAATAAGAGTTATTTTATTTTGCATTTATTCATATCCATTAAACAAAGATACGTAGTTATTATATGTAAACTTAAGCATGTATATGAGATATACAAGTGGATCATGCCTTAAGTAATAACCTAAAAGGTCTGTAGTATAAGGATAAAGGAGGGATACCTTATCCTTGTGACACTACGGATATGACCCACTTTGTAGAGGTTTACAAGTATTGTAAACTACTATAAATGGTCTGATCTTGACCGTTCATGTGGAAACATGCGAGCGGGGGTATCCTATACAAAGAGTTTATATAAGACAAGACCATGAGATGACTAGTCTCTTTATATAACATCGTTGATACTTGAGACTTACATCTCACCTAAACGACCATAGGTGACATGACCTTATTCCTGAGTGTTTTGGGAACTCCTGCCTTTGAAGGCGGTTCTTTGATTAGTATGGGTGAGAGTGGCCATATTGCCAACTCAACAGGCCTACCTTTTCGGGATTTGTTTGATTAGGGAGCTGGAAACTCAATTACACAAGACGAAATTCACTCCTTTCCCAAAGCAAGGGTAAGTAGATAGATTGCTCCCTTAAGGGCTGATTTCGGGTCTTGAACATAGTGGTCACATCCTTTCTTTAGAAGAGAGGACTAAGTCATAGTGGGACTATGACTTATGTTTATTAGAGGAATCAATGGTAGATGTAACTATAGGGGTAAAATGGTAAATTGGGCCAGCTGTACTTACAAGCGATCTGTGAAGGGTTATTGCACTGTTGATTTGTTGATATGGACACAGAAATATATGTGTAGTGAGAATAGTGGATCTGTCATCTTTATTAGAGTGTCCGACAATTAACGGATTGTGGATTCAGTGACTAAAGAGTTTAGTCAGTTATTCATGTACCATTGGAGCTTCAAGTTATAGGTCTATAAGGCCCCCTTGGTAGCTCAATGAATTCAAGTTGAGAATCAACATGAGAAAATTCAATAATATAGGATATAATTGGTGTGATGTATGAGATACATCAAGTGGAGGATTAATGTAAATATGATTTACATTAAGTACCATAAAATAGAAAAAGAACTATGGTTTATATGTTTCATGAGATAAAATATTAAAACTATAGATTATAAATATGATATGGTAAGTTGGTTATTATATTTATTTATAATAATATTAACTATTTGATAATTATCTCTTTTTCTCTAATAACTAATTGAGTGGGAAGTTATTGGTAGTTTTATGGTAACCAAGAGATAAAAGAAAAAATGTTTTCCTAAAATTAGAAGTTACTCAATTCAGAAATAACTCACGCTAAAGCTATCAAGTGAAATTATTTAACCAAGTGATAGCAATAGAGAAACTAAACGATTGTGGATGTTAACTATTTGATAGTTTATCAGTTGATCATAGCTAAACGATTGTGTGGCATCGTCTATACAATAGGCTGCCATTTACTACACGATCGAGTATATCGTCAATACGATAGACGCTTTCTTTCTCCCACTTGCTCGATCGTCTACACAATCGTTGTCCTCCTGTCTCTTCCTCTAACCAAGTTCATATAGAGCCCACAATTCCTGGATTCTCACACCGAGAATACCAAGGTAACTATTGTGGTGGTGTCTTCACTCAACTCGATTGATTTCGAGGTTCTGGAGGTCGTTCGTTGGGTTCGTGATCATTGTGTTCATGCTGGTGATCGTGTTGTACCAGTTGTTACGTTCGAGGGTTGTGTTGTTATGGACGCTTGTAGATAGATCGAGGGAGTTTGAAGAATGGTTCTTCAAAGGTACGCATACTCTATCCCTTGACACTCTCTTTAAGCATGCTGTAATTTCTAGTTGTTGTATGACCTGTTTGTTTTCGTTCTTGTATTGTAATTGTATATGTTTAACTCAAATGAAATTTGGAACGATCCTTCCACTGCTCATGGAAATCCTCATGTCTGATTTCCTTCATATCTAACCTTTTGTTTCTTTGAAACCAACTTCTAATTTTATGTCATATATTAAAAAACAATCTCTTAAGCATTCAATCATAAAATCTCAAGTAGTTTGTCAAACAATCTACAGAAAATATGATTACAAAAAGATTCAATCAGAAAGGAAATTCATAATCAAGATATAAAGATTACATTTAAATAAAATTCAAAAAGCTACATAGAGTTCAATCCAGCATCCTCTAATTAGAGAAAACCCTATAACTTACCTTCTTATAGGATGAAGAAGACAAATCTGAGTTCCATTCAACTAATTACATGAGAGAAAGAAGAAATTAAAGAAAATTAATAGTGGGAGGGTTGAAAAGATGAAGAAATCGAGTGGAGCTGATTGGGAGGTTGATAATTCTGCCCTAAAATGAAGAATAAGTGTTTTATACAGTAGTCGCAGCATTGTGACACTACAATACATTATTACAACATTGCGAGCCCTCGTGCATGCCTCCGTCAAAACTTGTAGCGTCACAATACTACCCTGTTTTTTAGCATTTTTTAGCATTATGAAGGTTACTGTCTTGTAACATTGCACAACATTCCATCCATGGCCATTTTCGTCATTTCATATCCTTTTGAAGTCCGGTTGCTCAAATTAGCTTTTAATGCTCCAAACTTACCCCAAACAACTTGTAATGACGGATTCCACTTCCAAAATACTCGATACCTATAAAATCATTAAATGAACATATTAAACATAGTAACAACCTAGAATTAAGAAGAGGAAAATAGTACTTTTTCGGTGCTACCAAGAATGTGTCATTGGGAAAAAAATTCCATATTTATGAAGCACCCTTAATGTTGGAAAAAGAAAATATATCTATTTTTTGAGATTTTATTGTTTTTGTTTAATTGGAGTGAGAAAATGCATTTATTTGTTGAGTTTTTTTCCTTTTATTTTATTGGACAGAGAAAATACATTTAATGAGTTTTTATTTTTTATTTACTTTGGTTTCACATATCAACTATTGTTTTTCTGGTGGATTCATTTTATTTTAAATATACCTCACAACATTTTGTTATATATTTGAAAATATTCTAATTAATATATGAAATATATCTCAGTATAAAATTAGAGATGGATTCAATGCTTGACATAAATCACAATATAATCTAATATATGAAATATATCACGATGTATAAATCACATATTGGCTTAAATGTTCAACCTAAATCACAGTATACATAAAGTGTATATATATACCATTTAAGTATCAAAAATCCTAACAAATCAAAATTCGTACATATTATAATACATGAAGTCTAAATTTTTTAAAAAATAAGCTCTCATTTATATCACATAAATGAATATACAAATTTCCTATAAAAACAAAAAAAAAAAATTATATATATCATAGTAATCTCGAAAAAGGAAAAAAGCTCATAGATTTACGTGCACAGTATCCTTCCCCATCTTCATCTCTTTTTCTTCTTCGTGAAACCCTACCGCCGTTGCCATCACAATCTTTCTCGTTTGTGTGTCTGTTTCTCTAGTCGCCATCGTCAAGCTGAATACCTCATAATTTGTCGTCCAGTCGAGTCACACATTGTCTGAGTCCTCCGTCATTCAAGGGAGGGTAAAGAGAACGAGGGAGTCACGTCGCCGTCCGTCGTCAAGTCAAGTCACTCACTGTCGTTTGTTGTCCGAGTTCACCGTTCATCGTCTAGTTCCGATCGGAGTCAGTTGTTTGTCATCCATCAATCGTCATCTAGTGTGGTTGCCGGTCATTTGCTCGCCAGTTTCGTCGTCAGTGGGTTTCTGTGAAGTGGAGAGAACGAGGGAGGGTAAAGAGAACAAGGGTTGGAGAATGAAGGTTTTGACAAAAAAAAAAAGGGTTAAAATAATAAATGCATGTGAATCCAAGAAACTTTTGAGTTTCCTTTTTTTGAAAAATTAGGTTGTGGATAAGATTGCAATTGAACCCTAATTTTTTTTAATTAAGAAATTATTTGGACATTTTTTAAAATAAGACAAAAGTGAAATATAGGGTATGTGTTGTTATCCTTTACATAAATTATATTAATAGGCCCAATTTTTCACTATGGACTTGAATTGAGTTAGATTTTGAAATTTAATTACTCAACCCAATCTAACTTATAATTTTTGTCCAATCGAGCCTCTAATCAAATTAATCTATCGTTTGCTTATTGAATTTGATAAGCCTAACATCGTGATCAAATGGTCAGATTAAAGATACGAAGAAACTTTTAATTTGTCATTGATTTGTCTCCAAATTTTCATTTAGGGTATAATAATCTTGGACTAACCCTAAATAAAATTGACTCTGATTGCCATGATATGGCATCTCGCAGTGGGTCGAAATTTTCCATTCAACACCTTAGTGGCAAGTACATAGATTAGTTTTTTTTTTTTTTTTTCTAAATAAATAAATTAAAAAAAAAAAAGTAAAAGGCAATAAATAAGTTTGAAAAGAGCGACAGGAAAAGAAATTATTAAAGACGACGAAAATAGTTTATTGTGGAACAGGGTGCTGTCTTTTTTGTCTTCTCCAATTGAACCGTATCCCTTTGATTAACTAATGAGATCAGTACGAACGTCGGCACTCTGGCCGCCGGTCTGCCGTTGCCGGCGACCATTAGACATAAATATTGCCTTGGAATTTGAACTTACACCATATTTGGTAGGTGGTGCCTGTGATCAAGGCCATTCAAATTTCACTCTCAAAATGCAGGCATTTTTTTCTTTAATAAAGAAACATTATTGATCTGTCTTTTATTTGTTGTTCAACTGTATTCTATTTCTAATTGACATTTAAGGTCAATGTTTTTTTAGTACATTGTTTAAGGTTAATGTTAGTACTAAAAAAAATGCCCTATTGTAATTATTATAATAAATTATATTAGATGTAAAAAAATAGGTTATCTAACACATGACCAAACTTGTCATACACAGGATGTTACCGTCTTTCCAGTAACATCATAAATAAATGTAGAAAACTAAAAACAGAACATAGAGTTTGGTAACCCAATTCAGTGTAATACTATATATTCACTAGTATAAAGTCAAACAATTATAACAATATACTTATCTGTAAATAAACGGCAATTACAATAACACACGAATAGCCCAACTTAAAAAACAATTACTTAGGTTCCCTCTATATGGCAATTGTTGCATGGACTTCAAATGAGGAATCAATTCAAATTAGAACAACTAGTATAGCTTGCTTGAATCCAATAAAGAAAAATTCCACATTTGGCAACTCTTAGTATATATATATATATATATATATATATATATATATATATATTTAATTATTGAGATAATTATGCTTTTGGTATTTTTATGGAAATTATATCTCTAGAGTGGTTTTGGAAAGTTTAAATTTGCTTTCTTGAATTATAGTATGTAGAATTCAATGCTCATGAGAACGATTGAACATCTATCTATTTGGCATTAATCTAAATTGCTTATTATTTGAATTTTTGGTCAATTAGATGTTTGCTCTAACTTTATGTTTTTCTTGGAAAATATTGAGGAAAAGGATGTTGAGTTTTTCAAAAAATTTGTTTTTTTTTTTATAATTAGTATATATTGCTTATATTATTGGATGAAATTGATCATTGAGCATATTGTTTTGAAGAATTGCTAATTTTCTTTTTCATAAGGGAAGTATTTATCAAATTGATTTATATTTTTAAATCCCTTGAAGTTTTTGTTCATATTTGAAATAATTCTGTCTTATGTTGATACCATGCTGATATTGATCTGCTAATATGACTTTGTCATTATTTGATATCATTACTTGTTTCAACAATTGATATTTACCTTATAATATTTGATATGTTAGTATCTCAATTGTTTAAATTTTTTCCTTGGAATTTATTGATTTGTTTTATAAGGAGAAAGTATATTTTTAGGGGAGCTTTTCTCTTAATTCATATTGTGAATTTGATATATTTGATGATATTGATTCTCCTTGTGTATCCCTCTTATACATATTGCTTATCCTTTAGAGGGATAGTTATTTATTAAGTAAAAATATGTCTTTAAAAATATGTTTGATATTTCTATCTCAAGTTGATTTATGTGCTAAATGTCTTTTTATCTCTTATTAAAGAAGAATGTTCAATTGATTTCAAAAAGGGGAGAAATTTATGAAATTGATCTTAAATTTATATGATGTCTCTTGAATTTACAATGTTGTTGCTTATTTAGAAAGCAAGTTGATAGGAGAAATGAAAAATTATGTGTTCATGATTTTAGGATAGACATTTATGTCGTTAAATTATTTTTATTGTCATTTTTTTATTGATTCCAAAAGGGGAAGATAATAAGAAAAATGAAAACATGTTGTTATTGAAACAATTCATTGTTTAAAGTTGATTGAAATTATGTATGTGTGTTGTTTGTGATTCAAGTTTATATTTCATATCACACGTTACTTGGATTTCATTTTTCATGTATTGTTTGTCATCATAAAAAATGGAGAGAATGCTTTTTGGCCCTTATCGTCAAACTAATTAATTTTAATTAATTAATTAATTAATATTTTGATGATAACAAACCTACTTTTATTTATTGACAATTTGAGTGTTTTGGAGTGTATTGCGCAGAACTCAGAACAATGATTCCCACGCAATTTGAATCACCCATCAAAGCTCAAACGAGGAAGATGGCGAAACAAGCTTAATGGAAAAATCCCGAGCTAATGACGTCACATTTTTTTTTTAATCAAAATGAACCAATTGAAAGGTGACACATAGTGGGTTTTTTATTTTTGCATTGGTTTTAAAAAGAAAATGAATTTAAAAGAAAAATAGATATAATATTATTTTATGTTTGTGTCTAACGGCTAGTTTTGGACACATGGCGGGTTATGCTTTTTGTTGGATTTTAAAAAAATTGAATTTTTTTTAAAAAAATTAATATTATATTTTGTTTGTGTCTCACGACTAGTTTAGTTTAAAATTCTCATCATTGTTTTTTCTAAGATCCAATGGCCCAAATAAAAGGTGGTTTTCAACAATTTTTTCTCTCTATTTAAATTATGTTCTTCTCCAAGTCATGACAACATTTTTTATTATTTTCAATCCCCCATAACTCATTAAGCCACCATTGTTGCTCTTTCTCCAATGTTCAATTTTCTTCTTTTCATCTTCTTCTTAAGAGATATATTTTATGTTGTGAGGATTGATTCATTGAGTGCTAAATTTGTAAATCCATTCTTTTAGAGAGTTTGTCAAGCATTTTAATTGCTTTCTCAAACTTTTGTAAGGGTTGGCTCTTGATCTTGGAAAAAGAGTTAGGTTAATGGTTTGATCCTCAACCGTAGAAAGGATCAGGTTTGTTCTTGCGCTCGGAAAAAGAATATTGCAGCGGTTCGACTCTAAGTCATGGAAAGAGTCAAAGACTTCTAATGAAGTATCCAAGATGAGCTTGGAAAGTGGACATAGGCCGGTTGTGCCGAACCACTATAAAATTTTCGATGTTAATTTCTCTATCCCTCTCCTACTTAATTTTGCAATTAATTTATTGTTATATTTTATTGCATGAAATTAATTGCAATATTTGTTCCTTAAATTAATTGTTTAATGTTTATTTAGATTAGTTGAATTGATCTTTACATATTCATACCAATCTTTTTATTAAAATCAAATTTGGTGCTTAAAAATGTTATTTTTAATTACTTTGCTATTGAATTGAATTTATTTGTATGAATTTATTGTTTAAATTACTTGTTATAAAAAAAATTTGTTAATTTGTTTAATTGGGTCCACATTAAGAAAATTTTTTAATTAGTTTGTTTAAACCCTATTCACCCCTTTAGGGGTCCAATCCTACATTTAGTTCTTATACTTTTAAAATGTTCGTTTTGTTTTTATACCTTTAACTGTGGTTCATTTTGGTCTCTCTATTTTCAACATATTCAATTTGTCCTTCAAATTTTCAAAAGTGACAATTTTGATCTCTTAAAAATGAAGTAAAATAAAACTAAAGGGATCAAAATGGTCACTTTTTGAAAGTACAAAATCAAAATAAACATTTTGAAATTACAAAGACCAAAATGAACCAAATTTACTTGGACTAAAATGAATATTTTGAGAGTATATGAACCAAAATTAACTAAAATCGAAAATATAATGATCAAAATAGTATTTAAATTGAAATTATTATTATTATATTGTATCAAGTTGACTTAATTAAATTAGAAAAAATCACTAAAATGAATATAGCTCAACTTATCTAATACTACTATAAATTCCAAGGCTAGAGATTCGATTTTTCCCCACGTAATTAAATCAATATATTTAAAAAAAATCGAAACAAATCAACTTTGGATAATTAATTAATGTTTTCCCTTCCTAGAGATCCTTGGTATTGTCGCAAGGAGACAAAACAAATCCAAATAATAATTTAATATTGTGTACAATCATTAGTCCCATTAAAGAATTAGTATAAAATCAATTAAGCAAAATCTACTAGATTGTAATCTAAGAATTTGATGCCACCAAATATGCAAAATCCAAAACAAAAGCTTCCTGAACACAAATAATACATTTTGTATTTTGAAGTACATATGAAACTTTTGATTTCCCATGAGAAGTTAGTGGAGAACATTATTATCCTAAACTTTTTTTTTTTTTTCTATCGACGAGCATAATTCAATTGACATATAAATATATAATTATAAATTACAAATATACAAAATAAAAGACATGAATTAATTGTTAGTGATTAATTCTAAGGATTAATTTCAATTAATTCTAAAACCGTTTTTAAAATTAAATTCAAAACAATTTTTTTGTCTGCATTAATCTTGAGGAGCAAGTGGCACAGCGATTAGCACCAAGGTCACATCCTAATTGTTTTTAGGGTACTTTTTCTTCCATGGTGCAACAACTTTTCGACATCTATATCTAACCATCCGAAAGTAAATAATCAAATTTGTTAGAAATTTTGTAATAATTTAATTTTCTCATTGCAAGTTGAAAAATAAAATTATAAAAATGGAAAGTAGATACGGGAAGAATAAATTAAGGAAATAATGATCCCAAAAAATTGTTATTTGTGCGAGTGATAGAGGGTCTTTTGATTTTCTTGATTTGATTCAAATTTGGATCAAAATCCAAATTTTCAAATATGTTGAAGATATGTTGGTTGACAATTTGTTACAGAAATATAACATAAGACTATTAAGCTTTCTCTAATTAATTTTATCTTCAGTTTAGTTCGAATAGGAGATTGTTAGACTGAATCTCTCAAAATCGGAATATGATAATAATTTCATTGATCCTTATGAATGAATTTTATTTTGAACATTTTTTAATGGCGTATTGACTAAGTCGTCTAATTGAAGGCATGATTTGAGAAATTTTGAGAGAGCTCAACATATTGAATTGCCACTTTGTGATGAGTAAATTAGTAGACCGATTTATGGTGATTGTCATATGTGTTTGTAATAGAGAGACATTTTCTTTTTTAAGTTCAAAGATATCTCAAATCTTTACACATATGACAAAAAAATTTAATAATTTTATTTCATTGCTATATTTGAGCATGACATTCAACGCATATTTGAATATTTCATTAGCAAACATATTGGATCATAGTTATTGTATTGCTTTTAATACCTTAAATGGAATGCTATTGTGATCCAATATAAATAATGCTATATGTGTTATTTTTACAAACATGATTCACATTAAAAAAATATATTATATATTATATTTGGCCATTAAATTTTTTGAAGTTGAAAAGTATTATAATTTTTTTTTTTAATTTAGTTTGGCCAAATATTATACGTTGGTAGTATGAAAACATGTATTAATAACTACACGAGGTGTGATTTTAAGCTGTACTAAAAAATAATTTTTGTGCTGCAAATGGATAATAACTTTTGGATCTTTTATGCTCGTCCTAAAAAAAAAAAATTAAAAGTGGTGTTCAAATTTATGTCGAATACATTTTTTAAAAGTTAATTGATCTATTGATATAACATTAAACCAAATGAGACTTTTCAATTTTGTATTCAGTTTATATATATATATATATATATATATATATATATATATATATATATATATATATCAAACAAGATCAATCACTCTACTAGATACAAAATTAAAGAATTCAAGTATCAATTGGATTCAAAATTAAAGTGAAAATATAAAGATATATTAGACAATTTTTAAAATTTAAGGTCTAAATAGACACAAAGTAACATAAAAGTTCAAGAACTAAACTTGTAATTTTAATCTTAGCATATTTATTTTATCAAATAGACTTCAAACAAATAACTATTTAAGACTTTGTCTTTATTTAATTAATTTTTAACAAGTCAATAATATGACTTTGAGTATGTAAATTAATAGGTAGACATGAGTCATCGATTAAGAGGTCAAAAAGTTCAAATCTCCTCACTTCAAAAATTTTATTTCATAATAATATATCTTAATTTAATATCATAATTGACCTAGTAGTCAATAAAGACCACGAGTTTAGTAAAAGTCTTAAAAAAAATGAGTTCAATCTATAACGGTAGGTAAATTGGTCCAGCCAACCATTGATTGATGTATTATGTATATGTAGCATTTCAAATTCATGAGAGTGAAATTCAAATTGAGTATAAAGCTTCTTCAAAATCATCCTAATGAGCACACATGATTATTGATGAAAGAGAGGCATGGAGATTGTGAGACAAGGTGCATATTGTGGAAAAGTGAGAAAATATTATAGAATCTTGCCGAAAGTGCCCTTACCCTTTTCTATTGATTACTCATGGGATGTTTGCCTCCAAGGCTAAATTGGTAATTTGAGACCAAAATAGATATTATTTTCTTCTCTTCAAATTAGAGCTCATTTTCTCACCTTCACATTTGTTGACCTAAAAAAAGAAAACAAATACCAATCTATAAACAAACACATAAACAAACCAATATATTAGATATTGCACAAACTCAAGCATATAAAATCTTGTCTCCATCTTTTATCACTTATGAGCATAACTTAATTGATTAAAGCACATATTTTCAACCACGAGATCGAATGAATATTAAGTGAATTAATTTTAACTTTGAAATATTAATTACACATCTTATTTAACCCTCTCGAATAATTGATACACGTGATTAGATTTTTAATTTTTTTTTTATTGGGTTTCATAAATTTGGATGTAATGGGATGAATGGTAAAAATGGTCATTCAAATCATTAGATCAAACATAAGGGTTGAATTCTACAAACAAATTAAACTTTTTTGACAGTGAGAAGGGAGTTAGTTCACCAAATTCTTAAAGACTTGGCTGTTTTTGTCAAATTTTAATCACATGACTTCTTTCTATTCATGCATGGACCCCCACAAGATTTGTTTATCATCCATCTCTTCTCATCACCTATTCCAATTTGGGAGTACAAACCAAGCTTCCCTATTCCCTAATAATGTATCACATCTTTTATTATGATTTTTATAATTTCAAAAGATCAAATCTTATATTTGACAATTCCCGGTTCTAATGTAAATTCGAGGAATCAAGATATTGTTAGTCTCTTCCAACTCATAGTTTTGAATTTATTCTCAAAACTCAACAAATTAAAGCATCGAAAATCTCTTCAAAATCATATATTCACATTTCTTTCTCATTATGACTTTTAGAGAATTTTTATTCCATTACTTGAATTATAATGTTATCATACAAAAAGTTTATTGATTGAATGCATGTCCATAAAGAATAGGTGTGACAAATTAATAACAACATATTTCGTTTGTTAAAAATAAATTTTTGTTAGCTTTATTCACTTAATAAAGCCAATTGATCCTTAAGTATTACAATGCTACTCACATCCTTGAAAATGACTATCACATACCCAAAATTTTCAATCTTATATTTATATTATATATTGACTTTCAAAAGTTGTTATTATTATTATTATTTTGTTCAAAACCATGTGAATATGAGAAATCAAATTAAGCTTCAACTATTTAGAAGAAGTAATATAGTATTATATCTTTACTATAAACTATATATATTCGAATTTACTACAAATCATCTATCTATAAACTAAACAAGTAACATAAAACATCAAATTATATAACCTTTTATTTATCTTTTGTAATATAGTTCAAATTATATAACCTTTTATTTATCTTTTGTAATATAGTTCAATATAGAGGTGAGGTGATTTGAACTATATTTTATAGGAAAATTTGTACGAATAGTTCATTTTCAGGGGTCCAATTGAAATTTAGCCCAAGATTAAAAAACAAATGAAAAATGACCTTCTATTGACGTTAGTCATATGTAAAAGGTACCAATTTTACCCCAAAACGAGCGCGAGGGCTTGACGCTCCCAGGAAGTCTTGTTCCTTCCTCTCTTTCCCGATTCCTTTCTCTCGCTTCTTCATCTCGTTCCTTATCATTTCAACAATAATTTCAAATTGGACAAGACTTCACATTACAAGAAAAAAGGACTCTCCCGATGTCTAAAACGATCGTCGGGAGATAAATCGTCGAGAGAGAGGATCTCTCCCGACTACGTAAGGGTGCCATCGGGAGTGCTTGATAACTTCCAATGTTGTAAGTGAGGTCGAGAGTGCTCGATAACTCCCAATGTCGTAAATGAGGCGCTAGGAGTTGGTAAAAACTCCCAACGCGCAAAAAGCATACGTCGAGATATGGGAATAGAAGACCATTCTCCACGAAGGATCTGCCGACGCTTCCCATAACCGTCAGGAGATATAAAAGAACTCCCAACGGATAAAACAATTCATCTGGAGTTTGGTGTAAAGGTTTGTCAAGACTAGCCAAACTCCTGATAGGTCGTCCATGTCTGTCGAGAGATTAGTCAAACTCCCGACGCGTTAATGAACTCGTCGGGAGTTGTGTGGGAACTCCCGATAGGCACCATTGTCCATCAACAGTTCTGTTATAAAACCCACAAATCGAGCAGATTTCAGATCTATCTTTCTTCTTATTTTTCTTCAAACCTTAGTAGATCAGACGCGTGAGAACCCTAAATTGAGGCTGCTAGACGTCCGTTCGGCCATCATCTGTCGTCCATTTTGTAGGTTGCTTCTCTTCCTCTTTTTTTTTTTTCTTTTTTTTTGAAAATATTTCATGGTGTTGTTGCTTTGTTCATGTCGAGACTACAACTATTCCGGCGGTCCAAAAACCATCGATAAAATTCGAGCCACTGAATTTAAGCGCCTAGGTGATAAGATTTTGATCCAGTTTTAAGAAAGTGATCATAGTAGACCATGGACCTGTTCAAGCTGTCAATATCTTTTAATCTCCGCCATCTTTTTTTACTCTATTTAATAACTAAGAGCAAATATTTTAATTAGCTTAGAGTCAAACATTCAGAATTCTTCGTATTATTTTACTTTCTGTTTTCTGCTACTTTTCTCCATTACTAAACATTCAGAATTTGGTAGGTATGGCCTACTTCGACCACATGCCAACAACTTTGTATTCCGAGTTACAAATGGAGGCACTCCTTAAAGATCTCACTTCTAATATATATAGAAATCCTCGTATCCTTTAAGTTATTTCATGAAAATTTAATTTTGCAATGCTCTAGAATAACTTTCTTGATAATATCTAATGTATTTTCATTCTAAATCTGCATGTTGTTGGAGATGAATTATAAAGATGAATACTTACTTCAATGAGTAAAATTGCATTGCTACTTCAATGCTATAGGCTTTAGGATACTTCCTTTTTCCTTACTGAAAGTTAATCTTATATATTTTTATGTTGAAAAGTAGTTGTTCAATGAGTAAAATTGCATTGCTACTTCAATGCTATAGGCTTTAGGATACTTCCTTTTTCCTTACTGAAAGTTAATCTTATATATTTTTATGTTGAAAAGTAGTTGTTTGTCTCGTAAAGTTATAAATTTGTCTTCTGAAGTTACTTCACGAGACAAAGTTTGTCTTCAGTTTCACATTACAACCTACTATAAGTTTGTCTTGTGAAGTAACTTCACGAGACGTCTTGTGAAGTTTGTCTTGTGAAGTTACTTCAAGAGACAACAGACAGAAATAAACTCAACAATATTTTTTTTTATTTTTAATTTTTTTAATAATTATCTCCCGATGATGTCTATACATGCGTCGGGAGTTCTAAACTATCGACACAGTATATGAAGTGTCGGGAGTTTCAATAACTCCCAATGGTATATGTTTTCGCGTTAAGAGATGCTCTCTCGATGGGTATATCCTGACCAAACTCCAACGACTAGTTTGTCGTCGAAAGTGAATCTTTTGATGCGTTTGTGACCATTTTTCGATGATTTTGAGCGTGGGGAAAGAAGTGTTTTCTTGTAGTATCAAAATCTTCCTCTCGCAGTTAGATCCTTCCTCTTGCTTCTTCTTTTCGCTCCTTGGTCTTGTTCCAATTTTCATCTTTGATTCCAGAGAGAAAAGGAAGAGGAAGAGACAATGCAGAAAAAAGAGAAAAAAAAAAGTTGTAATGAGCAAGAAAAGAAGAAGGCATATGCAAGAAAAAAAAGTCACAATAAGTGAATGAAAAAGAGGAGAAGAGAATGTAGATATAGAAAAAAAAATTGGGGTGATTTTGGTAATTTCACGAGAAGATGGCAAAGCAAAATGTGAAAATAAAAAAATAAAAAAAAACAAAAAAACCGTTGTTTTCAAAACTTAGATCAAATTTCATTTTGGCCTCCCATTTTGAGATATTCATACAATTTTCTCTACTTTATGTTAGTTGACTTATGCTTATATCGATTAAAATTTTTCTAACTTATAATATTGCATAACCAAAACACATGTTAGATAAATTTTGTGGAAGACTAAAACTTCCATCTCAATAAATATACTAGATAATTTATCCGTTAAACTACGTTCAAATTAGCAAAAACGTAATACTTTTTAGTCACTTTTTGGAGAAAAGGGTGAAAAAGTAATGAAAAAGAGAGACATTACACATGGAATTAGGGTCTCCCACACTGATACAAAGAAAAGAACCCATCACCAAGCAAAACTTATGTCTCCTCTTTTGGAGGATACAATCACTTACACATCACCATCTCCTTCCAACTTTGTTTCTTTATCACAACAAAAAGATAAAACACCAAATTTCACTCATCCTACTGCTTTTATCCTTTAAACCACTTATTCTCTTCCTCGCCAAACTACAACCCAAACACACCCCATTTTCCCATTCATTTTTTCCCCCTTTTTGACTCTGTCTCATAATGATCAATAATTTGACATGATTTAAAGCAAATGTAGCCCTTTTTACTGGGAAATTAATTTCCCTTTTAAAATACAAATACCAATTTTCATCCATATTTTTTTTGTTTTCATGATTTCAACATTGACACGAGGATTGAATAGATATTTTCATTATATCATAAAAAAATCCACAAAATACGAAATTAATAATCATCTAAATATTGCTAATATAAATATAATATAAATAAGGGTTATTTTCAAACATAGTAAAATGAGCCAAACTTATTCTTAAGTACAGTAAAATGATAGACAATGATAAGTGAAATTTTGTTATATTTAAATATATTTTCAACGGTTTTTCATTTAAAATAATTGCCCTAATTAATAGACATGTTAACTTGTTTGAAAACTATAAAAGATTTATTTACTAATTTATATTTATTTTTTGAGTATTTTGTTTTTATAATTTTTCTAAAAATATTTATCCAAATCGATATTTTCATAAAATTTAATTGATATGTGGGTGGAAATTGACATTTTAAGCCTCGACCAACAGTAGAAAGCTCTTGTTTCCATGTTTCTTAAAGACCGTCACCCCATTTTCTTCTTTTCCCTATCTTTTTTCAGGTACACTCTATGTTGGGTCTCTCTCTTTTTTTCCTTTTTTTTCCTTTGCTGAATCTGCCCGAAACCTGAGGCGGCTTCTTCTTCTTCATCCAGAGAAAGCTGCAAAATTAAGACAGCCGAAATTTGAATTCAAAGACAGTGCTGTTGATCTTCAGTGACCATAAATTTACTGCGGCTTCATCATTCCTCAGGTGTCAAAGACTCAAAAACCGAGCCTTCTCTGTTTACAATTACAACAACAAACCAATAAAAGACGACATTGATTTGTGAAACTGTCATACGTTTATTATTTAAACTTTTTCTTCTAAAAAAGGCAATGCATTTTTTTTTTTTTTTTATTCTTTTACCCTTTTCAGCTGATTATTTGATTCTGTCTTCATTTCCTTATATGGTCCTTGAAAGTTTTCTCATTTTTAACTTTTTGTAGATCTGCAAGAAAATGGCGACATCGAAACAGGTTGAAGGAAGCAGTTTCTCAGGAATGAATCAAACTGTGAATGAGTCAATTGAAAGAGATGAAGAAGAGAAGGGAAATCAATCTCCATTGAGCTTCAAAAGCCTCCTCTGGCATGGTGGCTCTGTTTATGATGCTTGGTTTAGTTGTGCATCAAATCAGGTCCTAAAACTTCAAAATTCACAAAACCCACCAAAACCCATCATTTTTTTTCCTTTGTTCTTCTTATGTGGATGTTAAAATTTAATCCAAATGTCTTGAATCTGTTATCTGCTGCCTCATACGAGTAGTTTAGAGAAATGCACTGGATAGACTCTCTAACCTTAGTGATGTATTCTTCTTCTACCTATTTACTGTTTTATCTTTATTTGTCAATTTCATGATAGTTTGTTTTTTGTTTTTTTTCTTTATAGGTTGCTCAGGTTTTGTTAACTCTGCCATACTCTTTTTCTCAACTGGGTATGCTCTCAGGGATCATATTTCAAGTGTTTTATGGGATTATTGGAAGCTGGACTGCATATTTGATCAGTATTCTTTACGTCGAGTATCGAAGTCGAAAGGAAAAAGAGAATGTCAGTTTCAAGAACCATGTTATTCAGGTTAGATTGTACAAAAAAAACAAAACTTTAGAACAACCCATTGATCATTTTTTTGGAAATTTGAAGAAGTTTTTTGTGTTTGTTTAGTGGTTTGAAGTGTTGGATGGGCTGTTAGGTCCATACTGGAAGGCTGCTGGATTGGCTTTCAACTGTACTTTCCTCCTCTTTGGATCTGTCATTCAGCTAATAGCTTGTGCAAGGTCTTTATGTCACCCCACAATGTCCTCTTCTCTAATGTCAAATGGCCTAAATTAACAAAAAGAAAATGAATTACTCCTGCCTTCATATTTTTTCATATGTTCAATATTACCTTAACATTTTTCTTTATCAATATGTGGAGTAGGGAATTGAATCTCACATCGAATTTGATAGTGCAAGTTTATGTCAATTGAGTTATACTCACGTTGACGATATTACCTTAAGTTTGTTAAAATATGACAAAAATTGGGACCTGAATAAGAGTGTTTGTTTACAACATTCTAACAAAGTTTACTACAAAGAGTAATTTTGAAACTTTTATGAAAGGTCAAAGGCTAATGTTATATCTTCTTTTAAAATATGGATGTCTTTCAAAAAATAAAAGGTAAAGTTTAGGATAATTGTTTTCAATAATAAAACCGTAGAAAATATTTTCAAATATAACAAATTTGTCATTGTCTATCAAGAATAATACTGTTTATCACCATAAACAGTGACATTTTACTTTAGTTGTAAATAAGTTGAGTCATATTCCTAAATTTAAAAAAAGCCCTAAAATTTAGGGTCGTTTCTTTATTTAATAAAATATGTATATATAACAAAACTTGACACGTGAGGTGTTATGTGGGTTCCAAGAACTTATCCAATATAGTTGTCTAATGATCTAAATTGAAAGAAAAAATATGTTTGTGACTTTATATAAAAACTTTGATAATAATGATTGACATAGTTCTTTTTTTTTCAGCGTAAAGTTGAGAGATGAAAATAGAAGGGGTTTTAAACCTTGTAAATAAAAAGAAATAGTAAAATATGCAATGTGGTGATAATAGTAGACTAATGTGTTTATTTGTGAATATGGCAGCAACATATATTATATAAATGACAAATTAGACAAAAGGACATGGACTTATATATTTGGAGCATGCTGTGCTACAACTGTGTTTATACCATCTTTTCATAACTATAGAATATGGTCTTTTCTTGGCCTTGGAATGACTACTTACACTGCTTGGTACCTGACAATTGCAGCTCTTCTTCATGGCCAGGTCTCATCACTCATCAAATCAAATTCTCATTTTCTTCCCATATCAATATTGTTCTCATTAATTATTCTTTTTTTTATATATATATATTTGAAGGTTGAGGGGGTCCAACATTCTGGCCCAACCAAAATGGTGCTTTACTTCACTGGGGCAACCAACATACTTTACACTTTTGGTGGCCATGCTGTCACTGTGTAAGTCTTTTATCTCCTAACAATTTTGAATCAACTTCCTTAACTATTTCTTTCGAAATAATTAAGAATACTATTTCTACGAAAAATATCATTTAGTGATATTTGTCAATCATATTCCGTCTCTAATTATTAATGGGGGTTTGGATTGAAGCTCCTTTAGGCATGAGAATAAGCTATTCCCATGCATTTCCATCAATGATACTCATCTAAAAATGTGGGGTTTCTTGATGTCTATTCTCTATCCTCTTTTAATACATAAATTTATTCTTTTATTTTATATTATTAAAATTAATTAATATATGAATTTAACTACTCCCATTAATTAATTAATTATATAATAAATCGTAAAAAGTCGTTGCATTAATACTATTAATTATAATTAGTTTATCATTGATTAATTATAATTTTATTTTTTTTTTAATTACAAAATGTTATATTTATTTTTTTAAATTGATTTTGATTGTTAAATTAATACATCATATTTATATAAACTCATTAAATTGGTTCATCAAATTAGGTACCCAAATAACTTTAGTTATAAATAACTCATTTTACAAATATTCATAATTAATAATTAATTAATATTATTATTTGATAGTTAAATAATTAATTTTGTTTAAAATTTTGAATTGAATTTATTGGTTATCTATTAATTTATTTAAATCTTATAAAAATGCCCATAATTAATTTTATATATAACCAAATACAATCATCTTTTATTTCCTTACTTCACCGTCGAGAAACGACATTTAAAGTCAAAGTTATTGGGTGAGGAAATGGGGAATGGGAAAGTAGGGTTTGTTAATAATGGTAAGTTGGTTTACACATCATACTATAAGTTTGTTATTTATTTAGTACATAGATTTTAGGTTGATGTGTTATCTCATACCACCCTGAAATATAGGTATCACCATTTGTAGGTAGACTAAGGTTTTAAGTTTGAAATTTTTATAACTTTCTAAAAGAAGAAAAAAAATATTATTATGCATTAAAATTTGGATTTTTTTAACCTAAAAGAGATTAGTAGAGGTTTAAACAGTAGAACGTACTAGTATACCATTTTGAAATTTAAAAACTAACTAAAAATGGATTGTTTTTAAATATAGGAGAATGAAATCTAATATTTATAAATATAACAAATTTCACTGTTTATCTGCAATAGACCGCGATAAATTACTATCTGTGTCTATTAGTGTGTCTATTGCGGTCTATCGTGGTTCATGCAGATAGAATGTGATATTTTGTTATTGTTTATAAATATTTTCAGCAATTTTACTATTTAAAATATTTTTCTTTAAAAAATAAAGTCAAAATTCAAGAATAAAAATTAACATTTTTTCCAATATGGAATGAGATGTTGAGGTTAATTGTAGAAAGTTTGTACAAGTTGATAACTTTTTTAAAGAAAAAATTAAAAAAAAAATACCTGCAATTAACCTCTGCCCGACATATTCTATTTCAAATAGAAAAATGAAATAGTGTTGATTGTAGCTAATTGGAGATTACTAATTAGTATTTATAGCAAGAGGTAGTTATTATAGTCTTAGGATAGTACTTGTCCCTAATATACCTAAAGTATTCTAAAAACATAGGGTGTAAAAGAATATCCTCCCTTTTATAAATTTAGGTTGAATTATATAAAACACCTCTAAATTTTGTTGTTTTTTTAAAAAATTTCAATATTACTCCTTATTTTCATGAATATTTTAAAATTATTGTTGTTATAGAAATTCTTTTCATTTCTTTTATGAAAATTAAATAGTATGACTGCAACTTAGAATAAAAAAATAGATCATCACATTATTTTAAGTAATTGTCACATCATTTCAAATCTTGATTTATGTATAAAATCTTAAAGAATTTTTACTCGAAAAGTAGTTTTAAAATACTTATAAAAGTTCAAAAATAACATTGCAATCTAGGTATTTTTTTAATAGTAAAATTTCTAGATTTTATAATTTAGTCTAAATTTTAGGATAATTATTTTAAATGGTAAAACTATTGAAAAGATTTTTAAGTATAGCAAAATGTCATTGTCTATCAACTATAGATTGTGATAATCACAATAGATATTTATCGGTATCAATGATAGATAGTGAAATTTTATTATATTGGTAAGTAAATGGAATCATTTTTGTTTATTTGAAAGCGACCACAAATTTTATTGAATTAAAACTACGAATTTGAAAATGAGTAAAAAAAGAAAAGACAAGAAAAAACTGAAGCAAAATTTTGGCGCAACAGGGAAATTATGGACGCGATGTGGAAGCCTCGAAAATTCAAGTTAATATATCTCATCGCCACTCTCTACGTCTTCACTTTAACCATCCCCTCCGCCACTGCCGTCTACTGGGCTTTTGGCGACCAACTCCTTTCTCACTCCAACGCTTTCTCTCTTCTTCCCACCAACGGATGGCGCACCACCGCCGTCGTTTTGATGCTCATTCACCAGGTTCGCTCATTTCATTGCATATTTGATTTGATTCTCTCTTTTTCTTCGCTTACGCATTTCGTTGAACGGTTGGCGTACAGTTCATAACATTTGGTTTTGCTTGTACGCCGTTGTATTTCGTGTGGGAGAAAGTGATTGGAATGCATGAAACAAAGAGCATGTGTCTTAGGGCGCTTGCCCGATTACCGGTTGTTATACCCATTTGGTTTTTGGCCATTATTTTCCCTTTTTTTGGACCCATTAACTCTGCGGTGGGGGCGCTTCTGGTTAGCTTCACCGTCTACATCATCCCTTCTTTAGCCCATATGCTCACTTTCAGATCTGCCTCTGCCCGACAGGTAAATGCCCTTTGCCTTTCATCTTTCTATTTCATTTCTTCAATTATATTTTACCTAATACGCGTTTATCCAACTGGCATTGTCGAATTCTCGTCCTAAAGTTGAATATTTGATTGATGCATTCAATCTGCCCTCACTTCTTGACCATATCATTGTTGGGTCATGGTTTGATTTTGTCTAAATTTCCATTAATTAGGCAATCTTAGCTGCTAGCTGAATCATTGGATATTTAATGCAAACTAGGCTCAGAGTTCAGAACATTCCTTGCTTAATCTAGAGCTGTTTTTATCATCTTTGTTCTTCCATTTGAGATAAAATCGTTTGGTTGAATATTCTGTTTGTTACTTATGATTCTTCCGTTTGAGCTTCAAACTTATATATATAACCCTTCAATGCCTGCCTACTACTCTGTATATTCTTATCTTATTTGTCCTTGGAATTGATGAAAACATTTATATGATATGAATCAGTACCAAAGACTAAGTATGTTGGAAACTTTGTGTTAATAATTTGACTGTCCTACTATGTCCCAATAGAGTGTCACCGAAGTACAAGTGTTAACAGTGAGAGTTTCCTAAAGAGAGTTGGTCCTTTCATCTCTTATCATTTTATGGATGTGGTTCCAGCTGTATGATTTAAGCTGTAAGTGAGTTCCAACAGACAGCCATTTTAACCCCACTGGTTGCTATAATGACTAGCATTTGAAATTTCATGAAACATTTCATTATGGGAGTGGGTAGCATTTCTTTTTCATTCAGTTATCTGCTTTCGTCACAATTCTTCATGCTAGCCACATCTTGGACTAAGTTGGGCCAATCAAACACACCCTGTAGTATGTTGTATCCTATTTCACAATCCAAATATTGCAGCTTTTTCCTTTGTACGGCCGAAGGATAGGACCAATGTGTTGGCTAATTGAGCGACATTTTAGGCTTTTTAGATAATTGTCAAATCAAAGTATCTTGCTTTTGATGCTACTCTTGGCAACTAATTTGCAGCTTTTTAATCCTAATTACTCTTGTAGTTAAGCGTGCTAAACGAAACTGACTACAACTAAAGAATGGTTAGCCAATTTAGTTTGGCTATGTTGTTCTAAAATTGATTTTGTTTGTATGCGTCAATTTGGAGTTGACAACTTAGTATAGGTTTGGCTTTAGAAAAATCAGGTTTTGATATCGTTACTATTGTTATACTTTTTGATATGATGTTTTATTAAATTAGTATATTAGTTTTGCATCAATTTTTTGGTCAAAACTTGACTTGGACATGCCTGCACTTATACCTCTACTTGTAGATTAATGCCATAGGATGTGCATAATAAGGATGGAGTTTAATGGGACAAGAAATTATCAAATGAAGTTGGAGGCTCATACTTTGTGACATGCGTATTAGTGGTTTGTTAGAAACAATAAATTGATTTAATGACTCTAGCATGGAGCACCCAAGTACAAGCATATTGTACTAGCTCTATTTTACATTAATCCCATTGAATAATTTATCAAATGGGACCCTCCTAATATTGTCACTTGATATGCCACTGATGTTGTTAATTAAAATTTAGTGGTACATATAGAACTTCAGAAGTTATCATAATTGTACAACAGTTGCAACTGAAAAACCCTGTAGATATTTAGATGAATGAAGATGATGATAGTACAAACTATTATTTGCGAGTATGACATGTTAGGAAAATGTATATTTTGGGTGCAGAATGCTGCAGAGAAACTTCCAATCTTCCTCCCTAGCTGGGCAGCCATGTATGTGGTGAACAGTTTTATAGTGGTCTGGGTCCTGGTCATTGGGTTTGGATTTGGAGGGTGGGCTAGCATGGCCAATTTCATCAAGCAAGTTGACACTTTTGGGCTTTTTGCAAAGTGCTACCAGTGTCCATCCCAGGGCCCAGCAACGCCCCATCATTGAATTTTCTCCATCTACTATATAAATATATAAGGCATACACAGGGAGCAACAAACTTCCTCTCCCCCACCCTTCTGATATGCATATTAATCATTCAAATCTTGTCTCTGGTCAGTCTATATATTTCTCAATATGATGTTTGTCTCATTGTTATTATTATTTTTTAGTGCAAATATGTGAAACTGGATAGAGCCCATTCTTAGATGCATATAAATCATCTTCTCCCACTCTTCCACTCTTTAGTTATGTACTTGTTGGAGGAACTGAATACCAATTGCTATCTCTGACGAATTTTATAAAGTATTTCAAGGATGTTTCTGCATTAGGGAACATAAATGGAACTGCCCATTTTGAGCTTTGCATTTTTTGCTTTCTTATTTGATTTAATTAGTTTCAAGATGAAGGGCTTCATCCATTTAACTAAGCTATGCCCATTTTCACATCAAGAGAACACATATGTTATTGACTTCTACTGATCAGTCAATTATTTGTATACAGCTAGTAGCTAATTTTGATAAAAACAAGTTTGACATATAATCATGCATAAATAGTGCATAAAGTTGGTGTTTGGATTGTGATGGATGAGATTGATGATAAGAAACAAAGCCATCTGTTTGTCATGAAGTGACAGGGAAGAAAAGGGACCCTGTTTGCTGTTTCATAATGTATTAGGACAGAAATTTTCTGGGAAAATGAGCTGAATGAAATAAGCCACATTTTTAATTAATAGTCTATTTATTTTATGAACTCTATTGTTGATAAGCTTTATTAGCTATATAGTCGAATTTTACTATATTTACTATATTTGCTATATTTGCAATTGCCTCTAAAATAAAATAGCTTCTCTCATTCTTTTTTTTTTTTTACATGAATAGCATAATTGACTATTATTTTATACAAAAATTACTTTTTCAGCCCTCATTATTAAGGCATATATATATATAAAGATGTATAAAAGTTTCTCATGGTTATGAATTTTACAAAAGGGTCTCTTTTCAAAATCTATATAATTGAGTAAAGTTTTTCTAAAAATCTGAAAATTGTTCCCCTAAAAAATAAAAGCAAGAATCAACAAAAAGTTTCGAAAAAGAAAATAATGTATATTTGATATTTACATCACAATATTTGAATTTTTTATAAATAAACTAGAGTATATTTGATAAGTGTATGAATAAGACAATTGGTACACAGTATCATTTGCATATATAACTTTTAATATATTTGTAAACACATTAAAAAAACAAACTATGATATATGTGATATATATTTTATATTTTTCAATATATTCGACATACTTGAGATCACAATAGAGAGACGATCAATTTTAACGAAGTCTCTCAAATGAAGGAAATATTAATTTTAAATATCCTACCTTAAATGAATATCAACCGAAATTAATAAATGATAATAACAAAGTCAAAATTTGAAATCGTTAATAAGGAAATAATTAAATATTTCAAAAATTTTAGAATGAGGATGAAAAGATTAAATTTGTCCACAATTAAAGCTACAAACTCTTAAAAATAATTCAAAGTTTATGAAATATATGACAGAGAAATTTTCGTGTAAAAATATGAAACGAAGAAAATATTACACTCAGTGTGTGTGATTATAAAATAAATAGTCTAAAATTGCCAAATTAAAACCAATTAATATATTATGTTTTTGACAAAAATGTTACAAGTGGACTTCGATGAACCGTCTCAAAAAAAAAAAAAAAAAAAAAGGAAAAATATTTTTTTTTCCTTAGATTTAAGGTCTAGTTTTTATTTATTCTTAGATTTTAAAATGTTATACATTTGGTCCTTGAGTTAGGAGTTTTTTTTTTTTTTTTTTTTTTTTTTTTTTAAATTTATTCTCTAAATTTCAAAATATTATAATTTTACTCTTGCGATTTGAATTTTGTTTCAATCTGGTTTCAGTCTTCAAGATTTTACATTTTTAACCTCAATTTTTCATTAAATATTAACTTTCAATCATTGACAATCAATTTCTATTAATTAATTAAAATAAGTATAAAGTGAAATATTAAATTTAATTTTAAAAGTGATAAAAAAAATAGTGAAACTTAATTAATTATAATTCTTTTAATGGTTTTTAGTTTATTAACATAAACTAACATCAGAGATAAAAATAAGTATTTAGTGAATAATCGAAATTAAAAGTATAAATCTTGAAATTTAAAAACTAAATTGAAATCTAATTAAAAAATTAAGGACTAAATGCGTAATATTTTGAAACCAGTGTACTAAATAAAAACTAGCCTAAAACATTATGGAAAAAAAATATATTTTTCTAAAAAAAAAAAATTGATCAAAAGAAATTTTATATATTAATATTATAAAAACTCTATTTTATATGTCCAATCAATATAAATTTGTGGGAAGATGAAGATGATTTTAACACTAATTTTTCAATTTCATATTCATGTGCACTTTAAATTATAATAATTAACCATACGTTAAAATTAGTGTGTTGTTTGAGATTGTTGAATGAGAAATTTTGGACCAATCACAAGTCACCACATCGTTTACTAAATTAACGATGAATTTCTAAATCATTGACTTTAGGTCTAATTAGAAGTTGACACATGTCCCGAATTGAATTGAAGACAAGTTTCGATGACGTCACGCAGATGAATAAATTGGTCCAATTTGATATTACTATTTGGACTTAAAGTCCAAACTACAAAAAAAAGTTGAATTGGACCTAAATTCCAGATCAGGTCCAAAACTAACTAATTGGGGCCAAGGGTCAGGCCCATGGACCAACCAAGCCCACGAAGCCCTCCTGAGAACTTTATAAATAGAGAAGTTCTCTTCATTTGTAAAGGCAACATTTTCTACACTTAGATGACCCAGAGAGAATTCACTAACAAGCAGAGGACTCCCAAGACTTCTGAAGCTGCACTCCTATAAGGCAGAAGACCTTTGAAGACACAAATACTCTTCCAAGACTTCTACTTCAAGCTTCCAAGACTCCTGAAGCTGCACTCCTATAAGACAGAAGACCTTTGAAGTCACAAATACTCTTCCAAGACTTCTACTTCAAGCTTCCAAGACTCCTGAAGCTGCACTCCTATAAGGCAGAAGACCTTTGAAGACACAAATACTCTTCCAAGACTTCTACTTCAAGCTTCCAAGACTCTTGAAGCTGCACTCCTATAAGGCAAAAGACTTGAAGACACAAATACTCTTCCAAGACTTCTACTTCAAGCTTCCAAGACTTCTGAAGCTGCACTCCTATAAGGCAGAAGACCTTTGAAGATACAAATACTCTTCCAAGACTTCTACTTCAAGCTTTCAAGACTCCTGAAGCTGCACTTCTATAAGGCAGAAGACCTTTGAAGGCACAAATACTCTTCCAAGACTTCTACTCCAAGCTTCCAAGACTTCTACTTCAAGAACGTTCGGTGCTTTCCTTCTCCAAGTCAAGCATATTCACCCAACTGAGAGAGAATCAGAGGATCAAGTATTAGAGATCGAACAACATCGCATCAAATCAACTCCAACATCAACACCAACTTAAGTTCAACTCCACGAAACACGTTTCTCCAGAAACCTCGTGCGAACAAATTGGCACGCCCAGTGGGACCTCTCTACCTCTCGTCTCTCTCTCGTCATCTGAGTCAACAAATCTACAAATGGCGCCAAAAAAAGTTACATCCAAAGCTACCGTCGCAAGCAACACTTACATAAGCTCTTTCATCACGGAGGAAATCTGGGGCCAGCTGATGGAATTTCCTAAAGGCGGGATTATCATTAGAGAAAATCTCTTGTTTGAAAACTATGCTTCTGTTACTGATCTATCAGAGAAAGAATCACATTTTGATGTAGTGTTTGTCATGATGACTGACGTAACGACTGAGTCGACCATGGCAGACATGAAGGTAAAGATAAATCTCCAAATGAAGGCTGTAGAGGAGCGAGATCATGAAATCGCTGCTTTAAGAGATCAGATACAGGCTCGAGATACTACTAAATCAAGTCAATCCTCAGCTATAAAAGCCAATAAAGAAGGAACAACTATCTTGCAGGAAAGTCAGCCACCACAATCCACCTCTATTGTCTCCTTATCAGTTCAACAGTTCCAGGATATGATCACAAACTCTATAAGAGCTCAGTACGAGGGACCGTTGCAAAGCTCCTTTATGTACAAGCCATACACCAAGAGAATCGACAACCTCAGAATGCCAGCTGGGTATCAACCTCCAAAGTTCCAGTAGTTTGATGGAAAGGGCAATCCAAAACAACATGTTGCACACTTTATTGAAACCTGTGAAAATGCAGGAGCCAGAGGAGAGCAGCTAGTCAAGCAGTTCGTCCGTACCTTGAAAGGAAATGCTTTCGATTGGTATACTGATTTGGAGCCAGAAGTGATTGATAGTTGGGAACAACTAGAAAGGGAGTTCCTGAACCACTTCTACAGTACAAAGCGTATTGTTAGCATGATGGAGCTGAAAAACACCAAACAGTGGAAAGGAGAGACAATCATCGATTACATCAACCGATGGAGAGCTTTAAGTCTGGATTGCAAAGATAGACTTACTGAATTATCTGTAGTGGAGATGTGCACTCAAGGCATGCACTGGGAGCTTTTCTACATCCTACAAGGGATAAAACCTTGTACGTTTGAGGAGCTGGCAACACGCGCTCATGATATAGAGTTGAGCATTGCCAATAGAACTAAAGATTTCCTAGTCTCTGAAGGGAGAAAATAAAAAAATGATGCCAAGGGCACTGAAAATATCATGGGTAGTGTCACAAAAGAATCTATGGTCGTTCATATGACCCTGCTGAAATTTTCCTCCAAAGGAAAATAAACAAGATTTGAAAGAAGGCACAATGAGGGCGAGAAGCGTCGTCCAACTCTTAAAGAACGACAAGAGAAGGTTTATCCATTCCCTGACTCTGATGTGGCAAATATGTTGGAGTAACTACTAGAGAAGCAACTTATTCAGCTATCGGAATGCAAGCGGCCGGAACAAGAAGGAAAAATGGATGATCCTAACTACTGCAAGTATCATCGGGTCATTAGTCACCCAGTTGAAAGGTGCTTCGTGCTGAATGAACGAATTATGAAGTTGGCTCGTGAAAAGAAGATTGAGCTAGATTTGGATGAAGTAGCTCGGATAAATCATGCTACAGTAGCGGTGACTTCAAATGTTCCAATACTGTTTGTGTCCCATGCTCAAAGACAAAGCCCGATCTAGTTTGGAGAATTCGAGCCTATAGTTGTTCGGTTCCAACAAGATATTCAAACAACAAATTCCGAAAAGAAAGATGAGCTTGTTGAAGATAACAATGAAGGGTGGATAGTAGTGACTCATCGAAAGAGAAGACAACCAAATTCCACCCAAAAAGAGTCGCGTTCCTATCGAAGCTATAAAAGAAGAAACAAGACTCATAAAAAGAAAGGCAAAAAGATGACACGGAAGCCTAAACCTGTTAAGAAAGAAGACAAGGACTTCCCTCAATTTCGACGGCTGGCAACTTCGGCAAAATTTCTCCCAAGAAGCTTTCTCAATAATCATCCAGAGAAAGTATCAGAAGTTGTTGTATGTCACACTGTCGGCATAGTGGAAGTCGACAACAATCATGTAACTGCTGAAGAAGTCAACGACTCAGAAGAAATGAAGCAAAGAACTTCAGTCTTCGATCATATTAAGCCTTCAAGTGCTCGATCTTAAATCTTTCAAAGATTGAGTATGGCCACGGTGGGAGAAGAAGACCAATGTCCAACGACTACTTCTGCTCGAACTTCAACCTTTAAAAGGATAAGTATATCCACATCAAAGAAAGATCAACCTTCAACATCTGCTTTTGATCGTCTCAAGACAAAAAGCGATCAACGTAAAGGAAGGATGAAATTCTTGAAGCCAACGTCATTCCATGAAGAAAACAACGACGAAAAGATTCACAGTCGTGTCCCTTCACGCATGAAGAGGAAATTTTCTGTTGACATAAGTACAGAAGGTTCCTCGATAGTGAAGCCAAAACTCATCATATTAACGAATCCTACAAATGAAGAGGATAATCAAAACCATGATGAAATAAGAGCTTCTGAAGTTTAAATGAAGAAGCTCCTCTTCGTAAGAGCCTAAACTGCATGATGCTCCTAGCCCGCATGAGCTTAAAATGTGAACGGCCCAAAAAAAAAAATTGTATGAACTACGTTACAACTTGATCCCTTTCATTAGAAAGAGTATGTAGGCAACTTAAAGAAATTTAAGTTCAGTCGTGCATAAAAAGAAAAAAATTCTCTTCGAACTACATTATGACTTGATCCCTATCATTAAGAAGGGTATGTAGGCAACTTGAAAGAAACTTCAAGTTCATTCCAGTTAAAAAAAAAAAAAAAAAAAACTTGAACTACGTCATGATTCGATCCCTTTCTTTAAAGGTACGAAGGAAACTTAAAGAAATTTAAGTTTAGTCCATCAGAAGAGGTACCACAACCACCTTAGTATAATACTACAAGATTGATGTTCATCATCCCCGTCGAAAAATGACACTTTAGATTGAAGATGTTCATCCCTCGTAAGAAGCCAACACAGTAAATAAAAGGCACACACGTGGAATGCCCTTCGCTTCCTCTTTAAAAGTAAACTTATACGCTCCTCATTCTTCAAGTTTAGAGGCTTCATCGATGCTTCATCTTCATGCTCGAAGTCACAAAGTCAAGCCTACTGCCAAAGCTTCATGCTTCATCAAACTCAAATGCGAAGAATTTGTTGATGCTTTGTCAAACTCAAGTGCGAAGGTCTCGTCGATGCTTCTCCATATTTAAGTTCAAAGGCTTTATCGATACTTCTCCATCTTTAAGTTCAAAGGCTTCGTTGATCCCTCTCCATCTTTAAGTTCAAGATTAGCATGCATGGCCCCACTTCCATCTTCAAGTTAAAGGTCGGTATGCATGACTCCGCTCCATCTTCAAGTTCAAGGTCGGTGTGCATGGCTCGGCTCCATCTTCAATGACTCGGTCTACAAAATCATGTCGCAGCTTCGCTTCATCTCCAACCTAATGACGCAACTTCACTTCATCTTCAAAGTCGTGGCGTGGCTTCGTTTCATTTCCAAACTAATGACGTGGCTTCGCTTCATCTCCAAGTCGTGGCGTGGCTTCGTTTCATCTCCAAACTGATGACGCGACTTTGCTCCATCTTCAAAGTCGTGGTGCGGTTTCGTTTCCTCTCCAAAATATTGGTACTACTTCACATCTTCTCCAAAATTTGTGTAGCTTCGCTTCCTTTCCAAAAATATGGGTGTGGTTCCACCTCATATGCGAGATCAAGTTTGGTTTGTCTAGCTCTACCTCATATGCGAGTACGACTCTAGTTCATCCGGCTCCACCTCATATGCGAGGACAACCCTGGTCTGTCTGGCTCCGCCTTGTACACGAGATCGACTCTAGCCAACCTGACTCCGATCAAAATCTTGATGGCACATTCTTCTCATCTTCAAGGTTTGATGGCATATCCGCCTCATCTTCAAATACTCAATGGCATATTTCCCTTATCTTCAAATTTTGATCAAGGAACATAACAAGGCAAACCTTTCGATGATCCTCCCTGGGTGATTGAATAGGAGAGTTGTATGTCTTTGCGAGGCCCTTTTCCATGATGATTAGGATACACGAGCGGTGCTACAAGGTAGACCTTTTCGAGATCCTCCCTAGGGTGATCGAATGGGAGAGTTGTAAGCCTTTGCAGAGCCCCTCCCATGACGATCAGGATACACGAGCGGCACTACAAGGTAGACCTTTCCGAAATCCTCCCTAGGGTGATCGAATGGGAGAGTTGTATGCCTTTGCAGGGTCCCATGACGATCAGGATGTACGAATGGTGCTACAAAGTAGACCTTTTCGAGATCCACCTAGAGTGATCGAATGGAAGAGTTGCAAGCCTTTGTGGGGCCCCTCCCATGACGATCAAGATACACGAGCACACCAAAGGCAGGTCGATGAGATTAAAAAAAAGAAAAAAACTTGTTTTGTTGTGCTCCTTTGGTTGCATCGTAACTCCTACAAAAAAAAATAGTAGAGGGCAAGTTAGTAAAAAAAAAAATTAAAAAAAGAGAGAAAAAAAAATTAAGAAACAAAAAAAAAAAGAAAAAAATATATATGAAAACAAAAAAAAGGAAGGGAAGCCCTAATTCCCCATCTTTCCTTTTTCTCCCTTCTCCTTACTTGCAGCTTCCTACTGCAATTCAAGGCTGATTTGTAATCTGAGTCCGATTGACAAAGGATGTAAAGAATGTAAGATCGAAAGAGAATCACAATTCAAACTGCAAAGAACGTAAAAACGAAGGAGATCACACTACAAGATGAAGAAGAGTATGTGTCCTGCCAGTATTTATATAGCTAAGTTCGATGGGATTTTTTTCTACTAATCAGTTGAAATCTGATAAAATCACGGGTTACTCGAACTGAATACTGTTTATTTTGTTGTGGAACTCCGATTCTTGCTGAAATTAGTTGTTTAGAGTCAACAAAAAAGATCATGCTCGATTGGAGGCTGCCTAAATTAGGGGCCACGGTGGAGTTTTGAATCCCCAAATTCAACGGCGAGGAGTTTTGAGCTTAAGACTTGAGAGAATCTGGCATAAGCAAACAGTATAGAGAAGGAAATCTCGCTAAGGCTGGTATCTTTAGCCATAAAAAATATGAAAAAAATTATTAATAAAAAAAATAATAATAATAAAAAGGGAGAATCTCGCTCGAAATGCTCTCCTAAAATCTCGCTCTCTCCCACTTTCTCGCTCACAATCTCGCTCTCTCCCACGATCTCGCTCTCTCCCACAATCTCGCTCTCTCCAGTGTCGCTCTCTCCTAAAATCTCGCTCTCTCCACTCTCGCTCTCTTCAACAAGCCAGCTAAATCGAGTGAGATAAATGTCAAATCCATTCCAAATTAAAATTTGGCCATATCCCAAATTTTATCAATATTCGAATGGTTAACCTTGATATTGAGTTATGAATAAAATGTCGAGTCAAAATTTGGCTATATTCCAAATTTTATCTCAAATTTAAATCAATCTTAGTTTCTATACTCATTGCCAAGTAAAGTTGAGCATATCCCAAATTTTTATCTCAAACCAAAATTGATCAAGATTCAATTTCACCCAAAATTCTATTTCGAATTCGAATTAAGTTAAATTAAATTTGCAATTAAAATGGAACATAAATCCTACTTTATTTCAAATTAAAGTTTACTTAGCGAAAGTTTATCAAACGAACAAGATTTCAAATCAAAATTTTGAGCTAAATTCTCATATTTTGATCATAATGATGCACCAAATTAAAAGAATAAAAAATCATACTTTGATCTGAAATTACATTTTTTCGAGATTCATTCACCCTTGTACGTGCATAAATCTCAAAAAAGGGGCATTTGTTGAATGAGAAATTTTGGACCAATCACAAGTCACCAAGTCGTTTGCTAAATTAACGACGAATTTCTAAATCATTGACTTTGGATCCAATTAGGAGTTGACACATGTCCCGAATTGAATTGAAGACAAGTTTCGATGACGTCACACGAATGAATCAGATGAGATTAAATTGGTCCAATTTGATATTACTATTTGGGCTTAAAGTCCAAACTACAAAAAAAAGTTGAATTGGACCCAAATTCTAGATCAGGCCCAAAACCAACTAATTGGGCCCAAGGGTCAGGCCCATGGACCAACCAAGCCCACGAAACCCACCTGAGAACTCTATAAATAGAGAAGTTCTCTTCATTTGTAAAGACAACATTTTCTACACTTAGAAGACCCAGAGAGAATTCACTAACAAGCAGAGGACTCCCAAGACTCCTAAAGCTGCACTTCCATTAGGCAGAAAACCTTTGAAGACAAATATACTCTTCCAAGACTTCTACTTCAAGCTTCCAAGACTCCTGAAGCTGCACTCCTATAAGACAGAAGACCTTTGAAGATACAAATACTCTTCCAAGACTTCTACTTCAAGCTTCTAAGACTCCTGAAGCTGCACTCCTATAAGGCAGAAAACTTTTGAAGACACAAATACTTTTCCAAGACTTCTACTTCAAGCTTCCAAGACTCCTGAAGCTGCACTCCTATAAGGCTAAAGACCTTTGAAGACACAAATACTCTTCAAAGACTTCTACTTCAAGCTTCCAAGACTCCTGAAGCTGCACCCCTATAAGGTAGAAGACCTTTGAAGATACAAATACTCTTCCAAGACTTCTATTTCAAGCTCCCAAGACTCCTGAAGCTACACTTCTATAAGGCAGAAGACCTTTGAAAACACAAATACTCTTCCAAGATTTCTACTCCAAGCTTCCAAGACTTCTACTTCAAGAACGTTCAGTGCTTTCTTTCTCCAAGTCAAGCATATTCACCCAACTGAGAGAGAATCAGAGGATCAAGTATTAGAGATCGAACCACATCGCATCAAATCAACTCCAACATCAACACTAACTCAAGTTCAACTCTAAGAAACACGTTTCTCCGGCGTGCGAACAAAGATCTTTAGAAAATAATATTACAAATTACAATATATTTTCAACAAGAATCAGATAAACTTGAAAGTTAAAAGATGAAATTTAATAGATGTGGCCAAATTTGAATAAAAAATCTGTTTTCCCCCTTAAAAAATCATTTATCAATGATAAATACCCATTGACATTACCAAGTTAAAATAAATTTCCATTCCTTAATCTAAAAGATTTTATTATAAATCTCCATCGAATGCAAAAGATCTATATATATATATATATATTGCCAATATTGATATCAAAATTTTAATTTTAAAAATGATTGAAGGAGAAATTTTGGACCAATCACAAGTTGCCACATTATTTACTAAATTAATGGCAAAATTCCAAATAATTGAATTGGGCCAATTAAAAGTTGACATGTGTCCCTAAGTTGAAGTTGAAGACATAAATTGGCGAATTCCGATGATGTCACGTGTTTTTATCACAAGCATTGGATTAAGTGAAATTAGTTTGGCCCAATTTGATATTATAATTGGGTTTAATTTGGCTCAAATGCCAAAGTAGGTTCAACTAATTGAGCCCAAAGGCCAGACCCATGGACCAACCAAGGGCCAGACCCATGGGCCAACCAAACCCAAGTCCACGAAGCCCACCAGAAAACTTTATAAATAGAGGAACTCTCTTCATTTGTGGGGGTCAGCTAATTCTACATTCTAGAGAGCCCAGAGAGAATTCTCCCTACAATCAACAGACTTCTAGACTCCTCAAGCTGCACACTCCTTGAAGACACGAGTCTCCTGAAGATATAAAGACGCTTTCAAGACTTCAACTTCGGGAACATCACACGCTCCGCTTCTTCAAGTCAAGTGTACGCATTCAACTAAGAGAGAATCAGAGGATTAAGTACTAGAGGTCGAACCGCATCACATCCAATCAATATCAACATCAACTCCAGTTTAACTCCACGAAACAAGTTCTCCAAAAACCTCGTGCAAACAAATTGGCACATCCGGTGGGATCTCTCTACCTCTCATCTTTCTTTCAATGTCCAAACAAATTAGTGACATTGAAGAAAGTAGCATCCAAAGTAATTGTTGCAAGTGACTCCTACATAGAAACTATCACCCATAGTCGTTCAAATGAAGTTATGCAGGAATAAAAGCAAGGTTCCGTCGACGCGTATAACATCTTGAAACAAATGACAGAGTCTCTTAAAGGCGAGATTATCATCAAAGAAAATCCATTGTTTGAAAATTCTACTTCTGTCTCTAACAAGTCAAGGAGAGAATCACACCCATATGTGATTTCTGTCATGATGGCGAACGTAACAGCCAAGGCGACTATGGTAGAAATTGAAAGAAAGATAAATTTTCTAATAAAAGTTGTTGAGAAGCGAGATCATGAGATCACTGCCTTAAGAGAACAGATGCAAGCTCATGAAGTTGCTGAATCGAGCCAAACTCCTGTTGTCAAAGCAAATGACAAAGGGAAAATCGTGTTGCAGGAAAACCAATTGCAGCAATCAACTTTCGTTGCTTCTTTGTTGGTCCAACAGCTGCAAGATATGATCATGACTTCCATAAGGGATCAGTATGGAGGCCCATTTCAGAACTTTTTTTTATTATTTCAAACCGTATATTCAGAGAATTGGCAACCTGAGAATGCTTATAGGGTACTAACCCCCGAAGTTTTAGCAATTCAATGCAAAGGGTAATCTGAAGCAACACATTGCCCACTTTGTTGAAACATGCGAGAACGCAGGAACCAGAAGAGATATGCTAGTTAAGCAGTTTGTTAGAACCCTGAAGGGAAATGTCTTTGACTGGTACACTGACCTAGAGTCTGAGGTGATCAATAGCTAGGAGCAATTTGAAAGGGAATTTGTGAACCGCTTCTACAACTCCAAATGTACTGTCAGCATGATGGAGTTGACAAACGCCAAGCAGCGGAAAGGAGATTCGGTCATCGGCTACATCAACCAATAGAAAGCTCTGAGTCTGAACTGCAAAGTCTGACTCATCGAACTATCTGCTATGGAAATGTGCACTCAAGGTATGCATTAGGGACTTCTATATATTCTGCAGGGAATAAAGTCCCGTACGTTTGAAGAATTGGCAAGTCGTGCCCATGATATAAAGTTCAACATCGCCAATAGAAGAACGAAGGATTTCCTGAACCCTGAAGTGAATAAGGATGGGAAAGAAACTAAGGGCACTGAAAAGATTGCGAAAAGTGCCACGAAGGAATCAATGGTCGTTAATACGACCCTCCTGAAATTTTCTTCAAAAGGAAAAGAGAAGAAATTGAGAAGAAGGACGAGGGAGGCGAAAGACGTCACCTAACTTTAAAAGAGAGTCAGGAAAAAGTTTGTTCGTTTCCTGATTCTGATGTTGCATATATGTGTGAACAACTGCTAGAAAATCAACTTATCCAACTATCGGAATGCAAACGACCGAAATAATTAGGGAAAGTGGATGATCCTAACTACTGCAAGTATCACATGGTCGTTAGCCACCTATTCATAATAGAGACTTTCATTTCATCAGAATGACCATAGGTAACATGACCTGAATCCTAAATGAGTTGTGAACTCATGCCTATAAGAGCAGTCCTTTAATTTGTATGGGTGAGAGTGGCCAGATCGCCGACTCAACAAACCTACCATTTTGAGGATTCGTCTGATTGAGGAGTTGGGAACACAGCTACACAAGATGAAATTCACTCCTTCCCCGAAGCAGGGCCAAGTAGATAAGTTGCTCCCTTAAGGGCTGATTCCGGGTCTTGAACAATGTGGCACCACACCCTTTCTTGGCCTGAAAAGGGTTTAGTCATAGTAGGACTATGATCTATTGTTCATTAGAAGGATTAGTGGTACTTAAGAAGTTAGATGTAACTACAGAGGCAAAACGGTAATTTGGCCCAACTGTACTTACGAGCAATTTGTGAAGGGTCATCGTACTGTTGATTGGTTATATCCAATGGACACAGAAATATATTTGTAGTATGAAAAGTGCAGCTGTCGATCTTTAGTGGAGTGCCCGAAAATTAATAGATGGTGGATAATGTAATTAAAGAGTTTAATTAATTATTCATATATCGTTGGAGCTTCAAGCTACAGGTCCATAAGGTCCCCTTGGTAGCTCAAAAGGATTTAGTTGAGAATCAGTTTTTGGGTTAATTTAAATTGTTCAAATTAATAAGAGGGATTTAGTTATATATGATATAATTAAATTGTTTCAATTATATATGATATAATTGTTAATGTATTTGATACATTATAGTTTAATGGAGAAAATAAATATTTGAATGAGATTCAAATATATTTTCTATGAATATGATTCATAGTTATTAAAATTAATATAAATATGATTTATATTAAATGTCATAAAATAGAGGAAAAAAACTATAGTTTATATTATATATGATACAATATTAAAACTATAAATTATATGTTATATTTGATATAACATATAATTTAATATAAATATAATATGATAAGTTAGTTATTATATTTATTTATATTATTTTATTATTTTGAATAATAACTTCCTCTATTTTCTCTCCAACCACCTTAATGGGTGGTTATCAATTTTATGGCAAGAGGAATAAAAGAAAATTTGTTTTCTCTTTTTTCACATGACAACGGCTAACATTGTGCATTGGTCGTACGATTGAGAATTTGCAGAAACATTCTATGTTCTCTCCAACTCAAACAATCCCTCCTAACTAAAATAGTTTGAGCTTACCACTGCTAGGTCTCACTTCGAGAATACCAAAGGCTCATTGTGGTTGTGTCTTTGTTTGGCTCGAGAAGTTCTTGAAGAGGGTCTTCAAGAAATTGTTGTTTCTATTCGAGGCTCGTGATTGTTTGAGGGATACGTGAAGAAAGAGGTTCTTCAAAGGTAATGTATCTTGAATCATTTTTCTTGTAAAAAAGCATGTTGTAGTTTAACTTTAAATGCATATCTACTGTGTGTTTACTGTAAATTATGTTTTCAATAATTAATGGAATTTGGACGATCTGCTTCCGCTCAAGGATCTTCTTCAATACAAGTTCCTTCAGTCACTCCCTCAAGCAACTAAGACGGCTCTCATTGACGCGTTGCTAGAGTCAAACACATTTAGTGCACCAACCTCTAGAGTGCGTACAAATGCCTCTTGTTGTATGTCCATAAATTTCTCAGATGAAGATCTACTGTTGGGATCGAAGATTTATAATTGGACATTGTACATTTCGGGATACGTTCGAGATCAGAAAGTTGGTCAAATTCTCATAAAAAATGGATCATGATGGAACGTACACATGCATAGCAAAAGCAATTTAGATCTAAAGCATTCTAATTTGATTAATTCATAGGAAATAAGCATGCAATTTCAAAACAAAAGGGTTAGAATATACAAACTTTGTAGCCCAAATTCCTTCTTGGTTTTTGATCAATTCTTCTCATGAAAGGTTCGTAAACCACCATGAGAGTCTTCTCGACTATTCTCTAGTCTTAGAATGAGATGGTGGGATCCGGTGAATGACCAATTTGTAGAGAAAGTGTATAAGGGCTTGAAAGAGAATTAGGGTTAGAGTTCATTAAAAAAAATCTCAAGAATTTCCACTTTTCCATGAAAAGTAAATTTCATAGACCAATTCATGCAAATCATGCAAAGTTGAGTTAATGACAGTTTGACACTAAAAAATTCATTAACTCTAAGGGGGATTAGTCTCTTAAAAAGGGATGAACACCTAGCAAAACAAATCCGCTAAAAAATGGAATTTCCCACTAAGTCAATCTTGGATTTCTCCAATAACTTGGTCAAATAGTCAAACTTTGACTCTCAAAATCTATAGTCGACATTTTGACTTTATCTCAAATTTGACCCAGTCAACAATTTTGACTTTTATTCAATTTTAACGTGGTCAACAATTTTGACTTGCAATCCAATTTTGACCTCTTTAATTTAAAATTAATTTAAATAATTAATTTTAATTTAAACAATTTAATTAACTAAAACCACACTAATATCGATCAATCTTGATTGACCGTTTTTGAATCCCTATTTAGAAAATTTTGATATTTAAATCTTATTTAAATATCTTTTTCTCTCTATATATGTTTAATTCATAATTAAATATTAGGTAAAATATATAAGATATATTTAACATTTTACTCCAAAAAACCAAATTCGAAAAGTTCGAACTTGTTCGTCATGTTGTTTTAAGTTTAATTCGATATGAGCTAATAGGGGATCTAATGGACCTACAGATCATGGGCTCCAATTATCTGAGATTAACTGGCTAAACTCTTTAACCCAATTAATAAACATTCGTTAACTATCGGGTCACTCCACTAAAGCCCAATAGTTGCAGTCCCCTCATTGTAGATATAATTCTGTCCATTTGATATAACTATAATCAGTAAGTTAACCCTTCACAGGTTTTTCATAATTACGGTTGGGTCAAAAGTTGTTTTACCCTTGAGATTACATCTTACTCCATAAGTCCCACTGATCATCTAATGAACAATTGGTTTGTGATCCAATCACCAAATCGAGTCCCATTTGAGCTAATGAGAGGATGGGGCCCCTTGTTCAAGACCCGGAGTTAGTACTTAAGAGAACAACCTATCTACTATCCTTAAAAAGTAGATAGGAGTGAATTCTATCTTGCACCCTATGTCCCCAACTAGCTACCCAGTTTTACCCTTGAAATTGGGGGCTTATTGAGTCGAGCCGACCTCACCCATGCAAATCTAAAGATAATACTGAATAAATAGGAGTTCATAGTTAGCTCAGAATTAAGGTCAAGTTACCTACATCATCGCTTTGAAATAGTCAATCTTAAATAGTAAACAATGTTATAAAGTAAGAGTGACTTATTTCTTGATCCTGTCTTATACAAACTCTTTGCACATGATGCCCTCACTCGTATTTTTTCACATGAAAGATTCAGGATCATATCGTTTGTACTAAATACAAAGTGAGCCGCATCTGATAGTGTCTCCAAAATAAAATACCTAACTTTATCAGTATATTATAGACTGTTTAAACTATTTGCTCGAACTTGATCCACTTTTATGTCGCTACATAAATTCCAAGTATTCATTTTATAGTCATGGATATTAATTTATTGGATTTAGGGTTTTCTAAAACGAAATGAGCAATTCATATATTCAATAATAAATTTATTGAATAAACCTCAATAACATCTTTATTGATAACAGAATAAGTTTATTTTTTACAAACCATGAGTTTTAGGATATAAAACCCAATAGATCAATCGTCAATATAATACTAAGACGACTATGAAGCAATTGGGCATCCTCATGGAAGAAATTATTGAACAACAAGTTGTTAATTCAAGGTTTCAACCAAGGCAGCCAAAGGGCAATAGGCATGATACATTTAGAACTTCTCATTGGCAACCTGAAGGCCGACGTGTTGTTTCATGTCATAGACTCGAAGATTACCTATAAGCTACTGTTGAGACATCCTTGGATTCATGGAAATGTGGTGATGACGTCAACATTGCATCGATGTTTCAAGTTCTATCAATATGGGGTTAAGAAAGTTAATGCAGACTCTAATCCGTTTTCAGAGGTTGAGCCTCATTTTGCAGATGCAAAGTTTTATTTAAAGAGTGAGGGTGTTGGTGAGGCAATGCCCATGGAGACTCCATTAATGAGGGATGGAGGTAAGTCCAAGTCGAAATCATAAGCAGATGCAGGAAAAGAGACAAACGAAAAGGCATGAGCCTCTAGCTCAAAAGGGAATGGGGCATCTACTAATATTACAAAGACATCGACTTTAAAAGGCGAAGAGACTCCAAGCCCTCCAATCTTGCGTTATATCCCTTTGACAAGATGCAAAAAGGGTGAGTCGCCTTTCATGGAATGTTCAAAAGGCTTGAAAGTTGGTGAGGTTTAAATCTTAAAAAAGAATTTCGTTACACCACTCATGCCGATAACAAAGCAAGAAATCCATAAACTAAATAGAGACTTGACAAAGATAAATTTTCCTGAAACACGAACAAAAAATGATTTCGATCCTAAGGCTTACAAATTGTTGGCGAAAACAGGATATGACTTCACAACTCACACCGAGTTTAAGAGTTTAAGGATCTATGGGTGGCTCGAGCTTTCTTCAACCCAGAAGAAGCTTTTGCAAAAGGGACATGTTATACCTACATTGAAGAAGGGGCTTGGATATGAGTCGCCAGGGCCAATTTGCATAACCAGAAGGGTGAAGGAAAAGGTGGTTGACAATAACCATATAACTATAGAGGAAATCGATGATGCAGGAGAATGAGAGAGCAAGGATAAAAATGAAGGACTGTGAGGTCCATAGCAGAAGCGGGGATCATTCCCAATTTTTAAAATTCACAGTAATTAAAATACACAGAGAAATCATTATGCATATCATACATATTTTACAACATGCTTTTGAATTAAGAAGAAAGATTAGGGTTAGAATTTTACTAACCTTTGAAGAACCAAGATCTTCACAAATTTCCTCCCAATTGGCCACAAACTCTTCGTACAGAAACAAACCTCAACGTGGACACCATCACAATAGAACCTTCTGTATTCTCCATAGGGGTAGAGAATTACAGAGAGAATTGAGGGCTTTTTCTGATTTTTAGAAGAGGGAGAGATGAGAGTTTTCTATGTTTCCTTATAGGGAGATCAAGACAAAGAGAGTAATCAACACCCGGACCTCTTGTGATCCTCTACTGTGAAGAAGATGAAGTAATCGTAAAACAACTCCCCACACACTATGATTTTTTGTGAGAAAATCAAGGGGAGGGAAGTTGTAACTCCCTTCCTTTAATTTTAAAACTAAAATTAATTTAATTTAATAAATAATATATATATATAACTACATGTTATATCAAATATAACACATAATCTATAGTTTTTATATTGTATCAAATACAATATAACCTATAGTTTTTATTTCTCTCAATAATGCATGGTATTTAATATAAATCCAATTCATATTAAATTTAATTATATGAACCTCATCCATACAATTAGTATTTAAATCATATTTAAATATTTAATTCCTCTCAAAATAAGCTTTATATTATAATGTATCAAATACAATATATTAATTATATCAAATATAATTAATTTTCTCAGTTAATTTGAACAATTCAAATTAATTCTCAATAATTCCTACTGAGCTATAGAAGGGACCTTATGGACCTGTAGATTGAAGTCCAATGGTACTTGAATAATTAATTAAACTCCTTTAATTAAATTACTCAACATCCATTAACTGTCGGTCACTCCACTAAAGACCTACAATTGCACTCTTCGCACTAAAGATATATTGTTATGTCCATTGGATATAACCAGTCAACAATGCAATGACCCTTCATAAATTTCTCGTAATTGCTCGTAAGTACTAAAGATACATGTTTAAGCTACGTAAGATAACCTCGAATGTTAGTTTATTGGTTTTGTTGGTTAATGCTACTAAATGTCAAATAAAATACCTCAAATTTTATTAAATAAATAAATCGTTTCTACATTGCAATTACAAACTATGGAACCCACGAGATTTAGGGAATCAACCCAAACAAAAAGAACCTCAACCTTCGATCACATCAAACCATCTGTAGTATGTGCCTTGGTCTTTGAGAGATTGACCAGGACAGAAGTAGATAAAAAGAGTCCATGAACGACCCGTAGCTCTATCCGACACTTAGCCTTTCGAAGGTTGACTATGCCTTCTAAAGAAGAAGTAGAAAATGTCTGTCAATTTTTTATAGTTACACGACCATCAACCTTCGAAAGATTAGGTGCGGTTTTGAAGAAAAGAAAAGGAAAATCCTGCGCGTCTATTTTTTATCGCCTTAAGCATGAGGGTGTTGAGGATCACTTTAGCAAGCGAGTCTTCATTGAGATAAAAGGTGAAGGAGAAGCTCACAATGTCATCCCTAATGTAGCCATAAGGAAGAAGGAGTCGATACATCGCGCGTTAATCTGGCAGCACCTCAAGCATAAGAATACCGAAAGTCCATCAAGTGAGAAATCATCTTCTGAAGCAAGAAATGACGGGGAAGTTCGTAGTGTTGTTCTTTCACGGATGAAAATAAAAAATTTCGTTACTCTTAACACAAACGAGGGTTCCCTAAAGGTGAAAAGGCATGCTGTTATCTTTACTAACCCTCAGAATGGAAGCTTAGAGTAGGGGGAAAGTGAAACTTTAGATCACCACATTACCATCATCGAAGAGTTCGAAAATGACGCGGTTAAAGAGGATATGGAGAATACTCTACTAGGTCTAGAGGATGGTGATCAATCCATAATGGATGAACTCAAAGAGATGAATCTTAGCACAATAGAAGAGTCACACCCGACTTTCACTAGTGCATCTCTCTTTGGTGAAGAGAAAGGCGAATATATAAGTTTACACACTGAATACAGGGACATTTTTGCTTGGTCTTACGAGAAAATGTCAAGGCTCGATTCAAAGGTAGCAGACCATCATGTCGCAATTAAACCAGGGTGTCGGCCGATTAAGCAGGCCCAACGACGCTTTTGACTAGAGCTTATTCCCTAAATTGAAGCTGAAGTCAATAAGTTGATAGAAGCAGGGTTTATTCGGAAAGTCAAATACCCAAAATTGATAGCCAACATTGTCCCTGTTAGAAAGAAGAACGAGCAATTTTGTGTTTGTTTGGACTTCCGTGATCTAAACAACGCATGTCCGTAAGATGATTTTCCATTGCCCATCACAGAGATCATGGTTGATATGGCAACAGGGAATGAGGCCCTGTCCTTTATGGATGGATCATCTGGATATAACCAAATATGAATGCCTCTCGTTAATGAGGAAATGACGGCCTTTTGGATCTAAAAGGAATATATTGTTACAAGGTGATGCCCATCGGGGTGAAGAATGCTGGCATTACTTACCAACGCGCCATGTAAAAGGTGTTTGATGATATGTTGCATAGATATTTAGAGTGTTATGTTGATGATCTCGTGGTCAAGTCCAAGAAATGACAAGATCATTTAAAGGATATGAAAATTGTGTTCGATCGCTTATGAAAATACCAGTTGAGGATTAACCTTCTCAAGTGTGCGTTCAATGTAACATCAGGGAAGTTTCTTGGTTTTGTTGTAAGGCATTGAGGGATCGAGATAGATCAATCCAAGATCGATGCCATTCAAAAGAATTCACATGAGTTGAGAAGTCTTCAGGGGTGTCTGGCTTACATCCGAAGGTTTATTTCCGACTTAGCTGGTTGATGTCAACCTTTTCAAAGACTGATGAGAAAATGAGAAAAATTTGAATGGGATGAGGCTGCCAAAATGCTTTTGACAACATAAAGAGGTACTTGCTTAGTCCTTTTGTCCTAGGCGCTCCTATAGCAGGCAAGTCGTTGATGTTGTACATTGCCACACAAGAAAGATTGTTGAGGGCGTTGTTGGCACAAGAAGAAGATAAGGGAAAAGAGCGTGCTCTATACTATGTAAGCAGAACTTTAACCGGAGTTAAGATCAATTACTCTCTTATTGAGAAAATGTGTCTGCACTTTTCTTCACTATCAACAAACTAAGACACTATATGTAGGCCTTTAAAGTTCGTTTAATTGCAAAAGCCGACCCCATCAAGTACGTTCTATCTAGGCTAATCATCTCTGAGCGTTTGGCCAACTGGGCAATCATGCTTCAGCAATACGGCATTGTCTATGTTCTACAAAAGGCGATTAAAGGACAAACGTTGGTCGTTTTCTTAGCAAATCACCCAATTCCATCATATTGGAAGTTAAATGAAGACTTGCCTGATGATGAGGTTCTCTTCACAGAAATTATGGAGCCTTGGATCATGTTCTTCGATGGTGCAGTACGAAGGAGTGGTGCAAGGGCAGGCATCGTCCCCATTTCGCCAGAGAAACACATGTTGCCTTATAGCTTTGCTCTTGCTGGATTGTGCTCGAACAATGTCGCCGAATACCAAGCCTTGCTATTCGGCCTTCAAATGGTTTCGGAGATTGGAGTATCATACGTAGAGAATTTTGGTGACTCAAAGTTGATAATCAATCAGCTCTTACTTCAGTATGATGTGAAACATGTTGACTTGAAGTCGTACTTCCTTTATGCCAAATAGTTTATGGAGAAACTCGAATGTGTGATGTTGAAGCATGTCTCGAGGATAGGAAATAGGAAGGTAGACACCTTGGCAAACTTGGCTATTGCCCTGACAATTCTGGGCGATGTATATCTAAGTATATCGATTTGTTGAAAGTGGGTTATACCTCATGTCGAGACTGCATATGAAGAATTGAATGTGGTATCAGTCTGCTTAATTGATGAGAAAGACTGACGACAACCCATTATAGATTACCTTGAGCATGGAAGGCTTCCAGATGACCTACGTCATAAAATTGAGATTTGAAGGGGAGCTGCTCACTTCATTTATTACAAAGGGGTTTTATGTTACCGCTCCTTTGAAGGGCTCTTTCTTCGATGCCTTGGAAAAGAGGAATCAATGAAGGCCTTAGAAGAAGCGCATTCAGCCGTCTTCAGCCCACCAATCTAGACTAGAGATGTCCGAAAAATCTGCGGGTTCAAGGCCCTGTGGGGACCTGCCCCGAACGGGGCGGGGAATCCCCGAATACACGAGGAATGGGGGAGGAAGGGGAGAATTTTTTTCCCCATTTACAATTCGGGGCTGGGGATAGGGAATATTCCCCGTTCCCGGCCCTGCCCCGTTTTCCCGCCCCACCCCGACTTTGTATATAAATTATAAATTTTTAATATATATATATTCATATTATTATTGTTGACTTCATTAAGATAATTATGGATGTTTTAATTATTTAAGTTCAAGATTTTATTACTTTAATTCTTTAGATGTTGTAATATTTAAGATAGAATGCTCTAAATGTTGAATTTTAATTCTTACAAATTATGAGATTTTAGCATTTTAATTATGTTTTTTAAATTGCATGTGTATTATTGTTTTAATTAGTAAAATTGATATTATTTCATTTAAATGAAAATTCCATTGAAAATGTTTAAAGAATTGTAAATATATATATATATTTAATTGAAATTAAAAAAAAATGTTAGAGAAAAATAAAAGCTTGGAATTTTTCCCGCAAGGAACCCGATCCCCGCGAAATCCCCGCCTCATTCCCCCAAGAAAATTTTCGGGGACAGGGAAGGCTTCTCATCCCCGCCCCGCCCCGTGTACATCTCTAATCTAGACCAAAGCGTCAGTTCCAACTGCAAAGGATGGGTTGTTGGGAATGTCCTAGAACTCACAGTTTGTGTTAAACATTCTATTTATCAATAATAATAAGTTGATGATTTTGCATCTTATTATGAGAATTCAATAAACATATCCATGGCTATAGTCTGAACACTGTAACTTTATGTAGTGACATAAACAGGATCAAGTTAACAGTAGATAGTCTAAATGGTCTAATAAGTATATGGATGAAATTGGGTATCTCATCCTGGTAACACTATTGGATGCGGCCCACTCTGTAGTTGTTACAAGAAGTTGTAAAGTGCTACAAACGATGTGATTCAATGATCGTTCATGTTGAGACATGTGAGTGGGGACATCCTATGCAATGAGTTTGCATATAGACTGGACCATGAAAATAGTCACTTTTCTTTATAACGACCATTTACTGTTAAAACTGACTATTTCATTTATTACATAACCTAGGTTAACTCGATCTTAATCTTGAGCTAGCTATGAACTCTGGTTTGTTCGGGATATCCTTTTATCTGCAAACGGTGAGAGTAGTCCAACAACACTACTTAATAAGCTTCCCATTTTGGGGATAAGACCAGATGAATAGCTGGGGACATAGCTCTGCAAGATGGAATTCACTCCTACCCGATTTAGGGTTAGCAGATAGGTTGTTCTCTTAAGTACTGATTCGAGGTTTTGAACAATTGGGGCCCTACCTTCTCATGATAGAGAAAGGATTTGATTCATAGATGTTATGAATCAGAATTGTTCATTAGAGGGTCAGTGGGAACTTAAGGAACAAGATGTATTCACAGGGGTAAAACGGTTATTTTGACCCAGCGTGATTACGAACAACCTGTGAAGGATCGACTTACTGATTATGGTTACATAAAGTGGACATAATATATTTACAGTGAAGGGAGTTCAACTATGGACTATAGTGGAGTGACCCATTAGTTAACGAATGGGGGTTAGATCGGTCTAATGAGTTTAGCCGATTAATCTCGAATCGTTGGAACCCATGATCTATAGGTCCGTGAGGTCCCCCTACTAGCTCGTAAATGGTGAAGCTTTAGAGTAGTTTGAGAAATTAATTTTAAATATTCAAATTAAAATTAAACGATGGAGAATATATATTTAAATATATGAAGATGGATTTGTGCAAAAATTAATTTAATATTTGATATTAAATTAGTTAGTATTTTTTTTTAAATTAATGTATGAAACCTTACCTTTGAAGACTTTTTTCTTCACGATTTTTCCTCGAACAGATCACGAACAACTTGAAGACCTTCTTCAAGATACACCTTGAACAAAACTCGAACACTACCACAAAAGATACCTTAGTATTCTCAAGGTGAGAACCCAGAAGTGGTAGGCTCTGACTATTTTGGCTAAGAGGGAAAAGTTTAAGGTGGAGAAGGAAGAAGATCGAGAACTTTCACACAAAACTCAAAGTCACAGAACACTTCTGTAAAAAAACAATTGTTCATCCAACTTAGGAGAAGAAGAAGAAAAAAAATTTTCTTTTATTTTCCTTTCCATAAAAAATAGCCACTACCCACTAATGTGGGTGGAGAGAAAAGATGAGGAAGGGAGTTGACTCCCTTCCTTATTATAAAATAATAATAATAATAATATCAATACAAATATGATAACTAACTTATCATATATATATATAAAAAATGATATGTTATATCAAATATAATATATAACCTATAGTTTTAATATTGTATCACATACAATATAAACTATAGTTTCTTTTCTCTATAATATAGCATTTAATATAAATCATATTTATATTAAATTTAACAACTATGAATCCCATTCATAGAAAATATATTTGAATCTCATTCTAATATTCATTTCCTCTCATTAAGCTATAATATACCAAATACATTATGACAATTATATCACATATAATTTAAACAACTTAATTATATCATATATAATTAAATCCCTCTATTAATTTGAACAATTCAAATTAATCCAAAAACTGATTCTCAACTAAATCCTACTAAGCTACCAAGGGGACCTCATTGACCTATAGCTTGAAGATCCAATAGTACATGAATAATTAATTAAACTCTTTAATTACATTATTCATCATCCATCAATTGTTGAGCACTCCACTAAATACCGACAGTTGCACTCTTCGCACTACCGATATATTTCTGTGTCCATTGGATATACGAATCAACAGTATGATGACCCTTCACAAATTGCTCGTAAGTACAGCTACGCCAAATTACCGTTTTTCCCCTGTAGTTACATCTAACTCTTTAAGTACCACTGATCCTTCTAATAAACAATAGATCATAGTCCTACTTTGACTACCCCTCTCGAGCGAGGAGAAGGTGTAGCGCCACATTGTTCAAGACCCGGAATCAGCCCTTAAGGGAGCAATTTATCTACTTACCCCTGCCTCGGGGAAGGAGTGAATTCCATCTTGTGTGGTTGTGTTCCCAGCTCCCCAATCAGACGAATTCCTAAAATGGTAGGCATGTTGAGTCGACGATCTGGCCACTCTCACCCATACAAATCAAAAGACTGCCCTTATAGCAGGAGTTCACAACTCACTCATAATTCAGGTCATGTTATCTATGGTCATCCTAGTGAAATGTAAGTCTCTATTATGAACGACGTTATATAATGAGACTAAACATTTCGTGGTATGGTCTTATACAAACTCCTTTGTATAGAATATCTCTGCCCGCATGTCTATACATGAATGATCCGGTCATATTATTTGTAGCACATTACAACAATTGTAACACCTACAAAGCGGGCCATACTCGTAGTATCACAAGGATAAGGTACCCAACCTTATCCATATACTACAGACCTCTTAGGTTATCATTTAAATATGATCCACCCGTATGTCTTTACATACATGTTTAAGTTATAAAGATAACCTCGGATGTTAGTTTATTGGTTTGTGGTTAATGCAACTAAAATATTAAATATTTTATAGACAATGAATAAAATATCAAATATTTTATTAAAAACATAATGAGTTTGTTCAACAATGTTTATAAACTATAAGACCCTATGAGATTAGGGCATCAACCCCAACAATACCTTTTTTTCCCTGGCACAAAACAGTGGAAGAAGAAGAAGGGTGGAAGGGGGAAAGCTAACCTTGTAGTTGCTATTCAAAGCGACAGAAGACCGATCAAGGCTGCAAATAGAATCTGTTTCCATTGCAATGAAGATGGGCATTGGAAGAGGAATTACCCCAAATACTTGGCAGAAAAGAATAAGGCCAAGCAAGGTAAATATGATTTACTTGTATTAGAAACCTGCTTAGTGGAGAATGATGATTCTGCCTGGACTATAGATTCTGGGGTCACTAACCACGTTTGTTCTTCATTTCAAGGAATTAGTTCCTGACGGTAACTAAATGCTGGTGAGATGACGATGTGGGTTGGAACTGGGCACGTCGTCTCGATTGTGGCAGTGGGAGGTCTCCGATTGACTTTATAGATCAAATTTTTTATTTTAGAAAATGTATATGTTGTTCATGATTTAAAAAGAAACCTTGTTTCTGTAAAGTGTTTGATTGAACAATCTCATCCTATCAACTTTCTTTTAAATAAAATGTTTATTTCTAAGAATGGTGTTGATATTTGTTCTGCAAAACTGGAAAACAATCTTTATATGCTAAGACTATTAGCAACTAACGCCCTCTATAACACATAAATGTTTAAGGCTATAGTAACTCAACATAAAAAACTTAAATTTTCTTCTAAAGAAAATGCCAACCTTTGGCATCTAAGACTAGGACACATCAATCTCAATAGGATTGAGAGGTTGGTGAAAAATGGACATCTAAGTGAGTTAGAAAAAAAATTATTTACCTGTGTGTGAGTCTTGTCTTGAAGGCAAAATGACTAAAATACCTTTTACTTGAAAGGGTCATAGGGCCAAAGAACCTCTAGAGTTAATACATTCAGACCTCTGTGATCCGATGAATGTCAAAGAAAGGGGAGGTTGTGAATATTTCACCGCCTTTACCGATTATTATACAAGACATGGTTACGTTTATTTAATGCAACATAAGTCTGAATATTTTTAAAAGTTCAAAGAATTCAAGGCTAAAGTTGAAAATGCATTAAACAGAATGATTAAAATATTTCAATATGATCGAGGTGGAGAGTTCATGGATTTAACGTTCCATAACTATTTGATAGAACATGAAATGGTATCCCAACATGAAATGGTACATCTCAGCAAAATGGTGTATCAGAAAGGAGAAATCGAACCTTTTTGGATATGGTTTGGTCAATGATGAGTTACGCATTCTTACCTAACTCGTTTTAGGGTTATGCAGTAGAAACTGCAGCGTACATCCTGAACTGCATTCCATCCAAGAGTGTTGCTAGAACACCTTTGGAATTATGGAATGGTCGTAAAGCTACTTTACTCCATTTCATAACTTGGGGTTGCCAAGTACACGTGCTTGAGGCTAATCCTAAGAAATTACAACCACGTTCAAAATTGTGCTTATTTGTAGGCTACCCCAAAGGCACGAGAGGTGGTTACTTCTTCGATCCTAAAGAAAATAAAGTGTTTGTATCGACAAATGCTACTTTTCTTGAAGAAGACCACATAAGGGAGCACAAGCCCCTAAGTAAGATTGTGTTGAATGAAATTTCCAAAGAAAGCTACTGAATCTTCAACAAGAGTTGTTGAAGAACCTAATACCTCAACAAGAATTGTTGAAGTAGGATCATCTAGTAGGTCAAATCCACCTCAAGCATTGAGGGAACCTTGACGTAGTGGGAGGGTTGCGAACCCACTTGTTCGCTATATGGGTTTGGCTCTGCTAACGAATGGTGAAGTTGAGGATCCATTGTCTTACAAGAAGGCAATGGAGGATATTAACGAAGATGAATGGATGAAAGGGATGGATCTTGAAATAGAGTCTATGTACTTAAATTTCGTATGGGATCTTGTAGATCAACCTGATGGGTTAAACCTATAGGTTCTAAATGGATCTACAAAAGGAAACGAGGTGTTGATGGGAAGGTGCAAACCTTCAAGACTAGATTAGTAGTAAAGGGTTATACCCAGGTTGAAGAAATTGACTATGAGAAGACTTTCTCACCTATCGCCATGCTAAAATCTATCAGAGTACTCCTGTCCATTGCCTCATATTATGACTATGAGATTTGGTAAATGGACGTCAAGACTACCTTTCTGAATGGCAATCTTGAGGAGACAATTTATATGGAGCAACCCGAGAGATTCATAACCCAAGGTCAAAAGTAAAAGGTTTGCAAGCCTAATCGGTCCATTTATGGATTGAAGCAAGCTTCTCAATCTTGAAACATAATGTTCGATACTGCGGTCAAGTCTTATGACTTTATCATGTAAGCCTAATTGGTAAATGGACGTCAAGACTACCTTTCTGAATGGCAATCTTGAGGAGACATTTTATATGGAGCAACCCGAGAGATTCATAATCCAAGGTCAAGAGTAAAAGGTTTGCAAGCCTAATCGGTCCATTTATGGATTGAAGCAAGCTTCTCAATCTTGAAACATAATGTTCGATACTGCGGTCAAGCTTCTCAATCTTGATATTTACTAAACGATCAAGCAAGTGGGAGAAGAGGTCGTCTATCGCATAGACAGGATGCTTGATCATTTAGATGAAGTATACGATCATGTAGTAAAAGTAAACGATCGTCTATAGGATCGTGTAGGAAAAGATAAACGATCGTCTATACGATTGTATAGGAAAAGGGTGAGCGATCGTCTAATACGATCGCGTAGGAAAAACTAAGCGATCGTTTATACGATCATTTAGTAAATATCAGAAGCTAAACGATCGCTTAGTAAAAAGGTAAACGATCGTTTAAATAATAGCAAGCGACGGTGTACTTGGTATACGATCGCTTAACAATATCGTATATGTAAACGATCGTGCAGTCCTATTGTATAGGCATTGATTTTCTAAACGATGACTATCTTTTTCACAATACCCGCGCACCCCAAGATCAGCATACCATATGCTATTTATAATGCACTCGTCCATTATTTTATACGAAGAGGTGCCTTCCCATTTCCTTTAAAACCGACCAATTAGTGTGATCTTATCACATTCATAACTTATAAATTAATATCAAATATTAATTATAAAATTTTTTCCTCTGCTAGATATAAATCATATTTATATCCAATTTCATCCAAATTAATGTATCTCATACATAAAATTAATTATATCATATTTAATTAACTCATTCAATTATATCATATATAATCAAACTCCCTCTTGTCAATTTGAACATTTCAAATTGACCCAAAAACTGACTCTCAACTTGTATCCAAGCTACCAAGGGAACCTTATGGACCTGTGGCTTGAAGCTCCAACGGTGCGTGAATAGCTGACTAAACTTTTTAGTCATGATATTCACCATCCGTTAAATGGCAGACATGCCACTAAAAACCGACAATTGAACTCTTCTTGCCATAGATGTATTTCTATATCCATTGGATATAACCAATCATCAGTACGATGACCCTTCACAGATGCTCGTAATTACAGCAGGCCAATTTACCGTTTTGCCCCTATAATTACATCTTCCTTCTTAAGTACCACTGATCCCTCTAATGAACAATACAACATAGTCCTACTATGTGTGAACACTTCTCGGGCTATGAGAAGGTGTGTGACACCATATCGTTCAAGCCCTGAAATCAGCCTTTAAATGAGCTATTTATCTATTTGCCCTTGCCTCGGAGAATGAGTGAATTCCATCTTGTGTAGCTGAGTTCCCAGCTCCTACATCAGACGAAACCCAAAAATGGTAGGTTTGAGTCGGTGTTCTGGCCACTCGCACCCATGCAAATCAAAGGACCGCCCTCAATGGTAGGTGTTCCCAACTCACTCAGGATTGAGGTCATGTTACCTATGGTCATCCTAGTGAAGTGAAGTCTCAGTTATGAATGTGTTATATTACGAGACGTTAACACTTCGTGATCAGGTTTTATACAAACTCTTTGTATAGGATGCTCTCACTTGCATGTCCCCTACAAAAATGATCAAGATTAGATCATCTGTGACAAGTCACAACACTTGTGACCATTCCACAAAGCGGGCCGCATTCGTAGCATTACCAGGATAAGGTTTCCCTCCTATATTCATATATTACAGACCATTTTGGTTATCACTCAAGACATGATCTACATGTATGTCACCACATACATGCTTAAGTTACATATAGATAACCATGGATCTTAAGTTTATTGGTTTGTGGTAAAATGAAAAAACATCTAAATGTGCAAAGTCAAGTAGTGAAGTAAATATCATTTATATTATACATCACAAGTGTTCGTACAAAGTTGTTTACAAACTACTGGACACGAGACTTTAGGGCACAAACCCCAACAGTGTATACAAGAAGATCATCAACAGTTCAGTAGTTTTTCTAGTATTATATGTAGATGATATCCTACTCACTGGGAATGATGTTTGTTTATTGATTGAGGTTAAAAACAGGCTAGTGACCCAATTCCAAACGAAAGATTTGAGAGAGGCTCACTTTGTTCTGGGTATTCAAATCTTTAAAGATCGAAAGAACAAAATGCTAGCTCTGTCTCAAGCGTCGTATATTTACAAGATGCTTGTCAAATATTCAATGCAACACTCCAAAAGGGGCTTATTGTCTTTCAGGTACGAAGTTACATTATCTAAGGAACAGTGTCCGAAGACACCTCAGAATGTTAAGAAAATAAGACGGATACCCTATGCATCAATTGTGGGCAACCTGATGTATGCTATGTTATGTACTAAACCTTGAAGGAACTATAACTAGAGAGAACCGTGAGTGGAAGTAAGATCGACCCAAGTTCCATTTTTCATTGAATGTAAGTTTTGCAATAAATAAGAACAAGATGTGCATTTACATAAATCATAGCATGCTACAATAAAGGAAAACTTAGGGTTTCAGAAACCTTTACCTTTGAAGAACACTTTCTTAGAGAATCCCTCGAACAAATCATGAACGGATCTCCTTCTCCAAAAGGGACACCACCACTTGAGAATCCTCTGTATTCTCTTGAGACAAAGGATTTAAGCAAGAGTTGTGGGCTTTGCTCGAATCCTTGGAAGAAGGAAGGAGATGGAGAGGAGGAGAGGGAGGAAAAGAACTTTTCTTCTCTATAAGTTTTTCCTAGAGAGAACTCTTCTCTCAGTGTTTTCAGAAAGAAGATGACAATCTCATCATCTACTTATCTCACACAACCCATGTATATGGCTAAGAGAAATTAGGGGGAGGAAGTTGTAACTTCCTCCCTTTAATTATTTCATATTAATTTAATAAAATTAAATTAATAATGATTATACTTATAATAACAACCTTATTATATGTATATAAACTATATGCCCATATAACACATAATCTATAGTCACATATTGTATCAAATACAATATAGCCTATAGATGTATTTTCTCTCAACAATACATGACATTTAATATAAGTCACGTTTATATTAAATTCACTTATATGAATCTCATTCCTATAATTAATATTTGAATCATATTCAAATATTTAATCCCTCTCAACTTATTTATGGTATTTAATATAAATCATATTTATTTTAAATTAATTACATGAATCTCATTCATATAATTAATATTTGAATCATATTCAAATTCCTCTCATAATACCTTATATTATAATGTATCAAATACATTATATTAATTATATCTCATATATAATTAATTTAATTAATTATATCTTATATAATTAATTCCCTCAATTAACTTGAACACTTCAAATTAATCCAAAATTAATTCTCAATTAAATCCCTGTTGAGCTACGGAGGGGACCTTATGCACCTGTAGATTGAAGCTCCAACGGTACACAAATAATTAATTAAACTCTTTAATTAAATTACCCAACATATGTTATTTGCCGGCCATTCCACTAAAGACCAGCAATTGCACTCTTCGCACTATAGATAAATTTCTGTGTCCATTGGATATAACCAATCGACAGTGCGAACCAATCAATAGTGTGATTTCCCTTCACAAATTGCTCATAAATATAGCAGGCCCAAAATTACCGTTTTTCCCTTGTAGTTAAATCTAACTCCTTAAGTACTACTTATCCCTCTAATGAATAATAAGTCATATTCCAACTATGACCAAGTCCCTCTCGAGCCAGGAGAGGGTGTGGCCACTATGTTCAAGACACGGAATCAGCCCCTAAGTGAGCAATTTATCTACTTGCACCTACATCGGGGAAGGAGTAAATTCCATCTTGTGTAGTTGTGTTCCCAACTCCCAAATCAGATAAATCCCCAAAATGATAGGCTTATTGAGTTGGCAATCTAGCCACTCTCACCTATACAAGTCAAAGGATCGCCTTCATGAGCAGGAGTTCACAACTTACTCAAGATTCAGGTCATGTCACGTATGGTCATTCTAGTGAAATGTAAGTCTCTATTATTAACGTTGTTATATAAAGAGACTAATCATTTCGTGGTCTGGTCTTATACAAACTCTTTGTATAGGATACCCCCGCTCGCATGTCTCCACAGAAATGATCAGGATCATATCATTTGTAGCACTTTACAACACTTGTAATAGCTACAAAGCGGGTCGTATCCGTAGTGTCACCAGGATAAGGTACCCAACCTTATTCATCTACTACAGAATGTTATTATTTAAACAAAATCCACTTATATGTCTCTACATACTTGTTTAAATTACATAAAATAACCTCGGATCTTAGTTTATTGGATTGAGTATATGCTTATAAAATAACACTTATTTTATTAACAACAATATGTTTATACAAAGTTTACAAACTATGAGATTACAAGAGATTTAGGACATCAATCCAACCAATCTCTCACTTGTCCTAAAGCTTAGGGAGCCTAATGTACAATACAAATAAAGTACAAAATCACAATAAACTAGAGCATACACTATACCCCAGTAACATATCTCACTTGCCCTAGACAATATGTCGCATATCTCGTAGACCTAGACTTTCTAAATGACCCTCGAACACTTTAGTTGTGAAATTCTTTATAAACGGATCAACAACGTTATGCTTCAAAGCAATCTTTATGACAATCGCGTCACCTCGATGAACAATCTCCTGAATCAAATGATATTTTTGTTCTATATGCTTGCATTTTTTGTGACTCTTGGGTTCCTTAGAATTTGCCACAGCACCACTATTATCACAATAAAGTGTGATGGGAAAAGACATATTTGGAACAACTTCCAAATTAGTAAGGAACTTCTTAAGCCAAACAACCTCTTTAGCAGCTTCACAAGCAGCTACGTATTCAGCTTTCATAGTGGAGTCTGCGATGCATCTTTGCTTGAGATTTCATCATACTATAGCTCCTCCATTCATAGTAACACTGACCTTGGTGTGGATTTTCTAGAATCCTGATCAGCCTGAAAGTCAGAGTCTGTGTATCTTATAAGGATCAAATCCTTATCTCCATACACAAGCATATAGTCCCTCATCTTCGAAGATACTTGAGGATCGTTTTGACCATCGTCCAGTGATCTAATCCTGGATTTGATTGATATTGACTGACAATCCCTACTATATAGCAAATGTTAGGCCTGGTACATAACATTGCATACATAAGGCTACCAATAGCCGATGCATAAGGAATTCGTCTGATTTCCTCAACCTCTTAAGGAGTCTTAGGACACTGTTCCTTAGACAATGCAATTCCATGCCTGAAAGATATAAACCCTTCTTGGAATTGTGCATCGAATATCTGATAAGCATCTTGTCAATATACGATGCCTGAGACAAGGCCAACTTTTTGTTCTTACAATCCCTTATAATCTGGATCCCTAGAACAAATTACGTCTCTCCCAAATCTTTCATTTGGAATTGGCCAACTAGCCATTTTTTTACATCAGTTAGAAAACCTACATCATTTTCGATGAGTAGGATATCATCCACATACAGCGCAAGGAAAGCTACTGAGCTATTGATGATTTTCTTATAAACACAAGGCTCATCAACATTCTGATCCAAGCCATAAAATTTGATCGCTGCATCAAATCTTATATTCCAAGATCAAGATGCTTGTTTTAGTCCATAAATGGACCGACTTGCAAACCCTTTTCTCTTGATCTTATTCAATGAATCCTTCTGGTTGATTCATGCAGATGGTCTCTTTAAGATTACCATTCAAAAAGGCAGTCTTGACGTCCATTTACCATATTTCATAGTTATAATATGTGGCTATGGACAAGAGAATCCTGATAAACTTTAACATGACAACAGGTGAGAAAGTTTCTTCATAGTCCACTCCCTCAATCTGGGTATAACCCTTTGCCACAAGTCTAGCTTTAAAGGTCAGTATCTTTCCTTCTACACATCTTTTCCTCTTGTAGATCCATTCACAAACTATAGATTACCCTATCAGGTTGATTTACAAGCTCCCAGACAGAATTAAAGTACATGGAGTCCATTTTTTTATTCATGGCTTTAATTCATTCATCCTTATCAACATCTTCCATTACTTGTTTACAAGATAGTGGATCCTCAACTCCATCATTTGATGTTTTGGGCTTCTGTTAAACTCATGTAGCGTACAGGTGGGTTCACAACCCTCCTACTACGTCGAGGCAATCTCAACTTTTGAGATGGATGACTAGATAAGCTGACATCAATAACCCTTGTTGATGTATCAGCCCCTTCAACAACTCTTGCTGAAGTCTCAGTAGATTCATTATAAATCTCACTTAAAACAAATTTACTTTGTGGTTTATGATCCCCCATGTGGTCTTTTTCCAAGAAGGTAGCGTTTGTCGATACAAACACTTTATTCTCACTTGGATCATAGAAGTATCCACTTCTCGTTTCATTGAGGTAGCCTATAAATAGGCACACTTTTGAACAAGGTTCCAACTTTTTGGGGTTTTCCATTAGCACATGGGCTGGACATTCCCAAATTCTTAAGTGATGTAAACTACCTTTTCGACCTCTCCACACTCAAAAGGTATTTCAGAAACACTCTTTGAGCGAACGTTATTCAAAATATGAACTGTAGTCTCTACTACATATCCCCAAAACGAGTCAGGAAGATGAGCATAACTCATCATAGACTAAACCGTGTCCAACAAGGTTATGTTTCTCCTTTCTGATACACCATTCTGTTGAGTTGTACCTGAAGCTGAGAGTTGGGACATGATTCCATGTTCTATCATATAGTTTTGGAATCTTAAGTCCATATACTCTCCACCACGATCAGATCGTAGTGTTTTTATCTTTTTACCTAACAAGTTTTCAACTTCAGTCATGTACTCCTTGAACTTTTCAAGAGCTTTAAACTTATGTTGCATTAGGTACAGATACTCAAATCTAGAATAATCATTTATGAAAGAGATGAAATATTCATACCCACCGTGTGCTCTTACATTCATCGGACCATATAGGTCTGAACGTATAAGCTCCAAGGTTTTTTTTTTTTTTTTTTTTTTTGCTCTATAACCTTTTCCAGTAAAAGGTTGTATGGTCATTTTGCCTTCAAGGCATGACTCACATACTGGTAAAGAGTTTTCTTCTAAACCATTTAGAAGTTCACTTTTCACCAACTTCTCAATCCTATTAAGATTGATGTGACCTAACCTTGGATGCCAAAGATAGGAATTTTCTTTAGGTGAAATTCTCGATCTTTTTATAATTGTTGTTGTTTTGAACATTTCAGTATTGAGCACGACTTCTATGACTAATAGCCTTCCTACATATAAGTTATTTTCCATTGAACCAAGTTCTAACTCCATTCTATTCTTAAAAATAAATACTTTACTCTCAGAGAAGGATATGGAATATTTTTGTTCAATTAGAGAGGAAACAGAAATTAGGTTCCTCTTGATATGAGGAACTACATATACGTCATCTAATAACATATATCGTTTCTTGTCCAAAAATAACTTAAGCCTGCCTACAGCAACAGTTGAAACGGCCTCACCAGTAATGACTCTAAGAGTCATCTCTCCAGTTTTTAATTGTTTCCATGAATTAAATCCTTGATGGGAAGAACACACGTAGTTAGTAGTTCCTGAATCAACTATCCAAGCATAATCATCATTCTTTACAAAGCACGTCTCCAAGACAAATAAATCAGATTTATTTTCTTTGGAGTTCTTCTTTTTTTGGAGAGTAGTGAGATCAATTCCACAAACCAAGTCATAAACTCCAAATTTCATCTTAGAGGACAATCCTCGTCGATGAACTTCATCAGAATTGGCAACAATTGTTTTCTCTGTTAGTCCCTTGACATTAAATATGGACTGGAGATTAACTTGAGAATTGACACTGTTGGTTTCATTGTCATCAATCTTGTTTTGCTTGAATCGTGAGAACTTTCATTCAAACAATTATTGTATTGATTCCATGATCTCAAGTGCAATGAATATGTTCTCAAACCTTTTGGCCAATGTATCAGGTATGCTTGCCAAAATGTGAACTCGGGCGTTTGAATTAGTCTTTGTCCACACCTCATATGCATTACGAACATTCTGTGGTGCATCAGAGGTTGGGACTTGAGGACAATCCTCGGTCATGAGAATTTCGAGGTTGTTTACCACGAAAAATGTTTTAATGGATTCTCTATGTCGTGTAATGGAAATCGGTCAAACTAGAAAAGGCAACTAAAGGGAAAACGCTATTTGATGTATTTGCTAAAAAATAAACACATTAATCTACATTAGATTTTAGTATAACTCTTAAAAAATCCAATCAGTTTTAGAAAAATCTAAATGAACCCTATTTAACATCTAATTATGCAATGACGCTTTAGTGATTTAGGACAAAAGCCACCGAAGGGTAGTCAGTTGTCCCTTCACTGAATTGAGACACTCCCAACCAATCGCTACACCAGAATAACTCTTATTCCTATAACAATCAGTCATCATTTATTCGATCAAAAAATCATTAACTTGGTTAATGATTTTCCTTAAGTGTGACCCTCCATTTTAGATCCTAAAGTTCTACCCCAATGAGCCAACCGAAGGGAAAAATCGATTGGGCAAAAACTAAAGCGATCCTATCCATTTCTGGAGTTCGTCTTGATATTGACCTACTGCACAAACCTTTTAAAGAGGGACGCTCTCAAGGCGCCTCGAGACTGTGCAAAAAGGTCTCACTATGAAAACCAATGAAAGAGACCGTAGGACATGTTGACACATGCCCCTCTCCCACTTACTATAAATACTCTCTCCATGCACCTTGATATTGACCCATGCAAACATCATCCGACGGGGGACGCTCCTAGGGCACCTCAAGGCCAAGCATGAGTCTCACGACATGAATATTAAGGGAGAAACATGAGTGGAAAAATTGACGTATCATATACATCTTTTCCTCCCACTGAGTATTTTAACAACCTAGGGTTTAATTTACTTAGGAAAAATACGGCTAATTATTTTCACTAAATGATTGTTTAAGCTTGCCAAAAGTAACATTTACTTTGGAAAGTTAAAATTTTTTTATTAATATTCGTTAAACACTTTAACAAATGTTAATCAACAATTGCATACTTGTAGCAAATCTATCTAATTCACCTTTCCAGGTAGGTTCCCAGGTAAAAGTGTTCCGTTTCCGTCATCTTAAGTACCCGAGCCTAGACAGAACCTGCCTTAGACAAAAGGTCCCTTATAGATATATTTGCTACAAATTTAATCTTTTATTGAAATTAATTTAATCCTATTAACCTGATTTAAAATGAATAATCTAATTTCTAATCTCATTAGAAATTTGTGAACTTAGGTCTATGTGGACCATATTTTAAAACTATTTTAAAAAATGATTTTACATAAGTTTGCATGCAGTTCTTAGTTATTGATTTTAATTTCTAATTTCATTTATTTATAACTCTTATAAAGTAAATGAAACAAATTAAAACCTATATTGCATTGATTGACATACTTTATAAAATTATAACGTTTATAAGATTATCTAAAGTAATGTCATGCATCATGCAATATTCATTTCATTACTACATATATATAACACTAATATATAACAAAGTAATGAAATTAAATAACATACATCATATGCATAAATTCAAAATATATATTATAACGATTATAATATAAATGATGCATGACTATGTTATTTATGCATGTAAGCATATATTATAACACTTATATTATATGATGCACGAGCATGCTATAAAATTAAATCATGCATATACATATATTATAACACTTATAATATAAATGATGCATGAAAATAAATGCATAGCCTATGGTTAGTTTTGATTCTATATGACATACAATATGACATATAATATAGAACATACATCATATGTATATTTAAAATAAACAGTTGATGGACCAGGATAGGACAATTAAAAAAAATTTAAAAGGCTAACTATTACAATATAAGAGTCATCCAGTTCGAAACAGGTGAACCAGGTCTTGAACTGCTCGAACCAAACCACAACCTTTGGAAGTCTCTACAGTGATCGTGTAGCATAACTAGTTGTAAGTGTTGCAAAAATTTTCTATCGCAAAAGCTACACGATCTTGTAGTTAAAGCTACACGATCTTGTAGCAAAAGCTACATTCCTCATCGAAGAAATGCTCTGAATTTCTTCTTTGAAGCTCCTCGGGAACAACACAAGCAACTCAAACTTATGAATTATAGACTCTATAGCAAATAATTATGCCCAAAATAGGGGCCTTTCCAAATCAAATTTGTAAACAAAACAAAGCCTTAAAACTAAGTATCCTATCCCAAAACATCCATTAACAAAACCACATTCATAACCATTCATCGCATTAACTTTAAACTGAATGCAAAATATGTAAAGTCCACCATCGATGTAAAAACAACTCAGTAAAAGAATGGAATTTGGGATCAGATAACCAGTAAACCTGGCTCTGATACCAATTGAAAGAACTCTAACTGAAGAGAACCGTGAGTGGAAGCAAGATCGATCCAAATTCAATTTTTTATTGAATGTAAGTTTTACAGTAAATAAGAACATGTTATGCATTTATATAAATCATACCATGCTACAATAAAGGAAAACTTAAGGTTTTAGAAACCCTGACCTTTGAAGAATACTTTCTTCAAGAATCCCTCAAACAAGTCACGAACGGATCTCCTTCTCCAAAAGGGACTCCACCACTTGAGAACCCTCTGTATTCTCTTGGACAAAGGATTCAAGTAAGACTTGTGGGCTTTTCTCGAATCCTTGGAAGAAGAAAGGAGATGGACAGGAGGAGAAGGAAGGAGATGGACGGGAGGAGAAGGAGGAAAAAAACTTTTTTTCTCTGTAAGTTTTTCCCAGAGAGAACTCTTCTCTCATTGTTTTCAGAAAGAAGATGAAAATCTCATCATCTACTTCTCTCACACAACCCACGTATATGGCTAAGAGAAATTAGGGGGAGGGAATTGTAACTTCTTTCCTTTAATTAATTAATATTAATTTAATAAAATTAAATTAATAATGATCATACATATAATAACAACTTTATTATATGTATATAAACTAAATGTTATATCTCATATAACACATAATCTATAGTCACATATTGTATCAAATACTAGTCTATAGATGTATTTTCTCTGGACAATACATGACATTTAATATAAATCACATTTATATTAATTCACTTATATGAATCTCATTCATATAATTAATATTTGAATCATATTCAAATATTTAATCCCTCTCAACTTATTTATGGTATTTAATATAAATCATATTTATATTAAATTAATTACATGAATCTCATTCATATAATTATTATTTGAATCATATTCAAATTCTTCTCATAATACCTTATATTATAATGTATCAAATACATTATATTAATTCTATCTCATATATAATTAATTTAATTAATTATATCATATATAATTAATTCACTCAATTAATTTGAACACTTCAAATTAATCCAAAATTAATTCTCAATTAAATCCCTATTGAGCTACAGAGAGGACCTTATGGACCAATAGATTGAAACTCCAACGGTACTCAGATAATTAATTAAACTCTTTAATTAAATTACCCAATATCCGTTAACTGTCGGTCATTCCACTAAAGACTGACAGTTGCACTCTTCGTACTATAGGTAAATTTATGTGTCCATTGGATATAAATAATCAACGGTGCAGTGGCCCTTCACAAATTGCTCGTAATTACAGTTGGGCCAAAATTACCGTTTTGTCCCTATAGTTACATCTAACTCCTTGAGTACCGATGATCCCTCTAATGAACAATAAGTCATAGTCCAACTATGACCAAGTCATTCTCAGGCCAGAAGAGGGTGTGACCACTATGTTTAAGACACAGAATCAGCCATTGGAACAATTTAATTAAAGAGTTTGGATTAATTTGGATTAATCGTACTGTTGATTGGTTATATCCAATAGACACAAAAATATATTTGTGGTGCAAAGAGTGCAGCTGTTGGTATTTAGTGGAGTGACTGACAGTTAACGGATGGTGAATAATTTAATTAAAGAGTTTGATTAATTATTCATGTACCGTTGGAGCTTCAAGCTACAGGTCCATGAGGTCCACTTGGTAGCTCAATAGGATTAAATGAGAATCAATTTTTGGATTAATTTGAATTGTTCGAATTAATTGAAGAATTTAATTATATATAATATAATTGAGTTATTTTAATTATACATGATATAATTATATAATATATTTGATATATTATAGCATTTGAAAGGGAAAATAAATATTTGAATAAGATTCAAATATTAATTATATGAATTGGATTCATAATTGTTAATTTTAATATAAATGTGATTTATATTAAATGTCAAATGAGAGAGAAAAGAAACTATAGGTTATAAGTTATATTTGATATAACATGTAGTTTAATATATATATTGTGATAAGTTATATATATATAAATTAATTTATATTATTTTATATATCAAAATTAATTTATTTGAATTAGGGAGAAATCCCTCCCCTCTTTTTTCTCCCCTTGGGTGGTTTTATGATTTTTGGATTTTGAAAGGAAGATAAACACATTCTGATAGAGAGTTTTTGTTAGAGATCAATCATAACTCCACTTCCTCCTCTCTACTCTAAATTCATTTCTCTCATTCCAAAATAGATAAAGCCCCACCACTCCTAGGTTCTCTACCTGAGAATACCAAGGTCGCTATCGTGGTAGTGCCCCTTTCGGGTTTAAAGGATTCTTGAAGATCTATCTTCAAAGGTAAGGGTTTTTAAAATCTTACTTTTAAGCATGTTGTAATTTAAGTAAATGCATAGTTTGTTATTTCTTTTCTATAAAAATTTCTTTCGATGAAAAATGGGAATTTGGACAATCTCGCTTCCGTTCAAGGTTCTCTTTAATGAGATCCTTTATTATGGACTCCTGTTCACGAGGAATTGTTTTTTTATTTGTATAGGTGAGAATAGCCAGTTCACCGACTCAATAAGCCTACCATTTTGGGGAAAAAATCGAGTGAGGAGCTGGAAATATAATTTCACAAGATGGAATTCACTCCATCCTAACTTTAGAATAAGTAGATGAGTTTTCCCTTAAATGGTGTCTCCGAGACTTGAACAAAAGGTCATACCCTCTCACTAGCCCAAGAGGGATTTTTGTTTAATGATTGAACCATAAATAGGTTGTTTAATAGATGAGCACTGGTAGTTAAAGATATATAGGTATCTCAGGGGTAAAATGGTAGTTTGATCCAGGTGATGTTACGAACATTCGTGAATGACTAACTTATTGTAATTGATCAATGTTCGTGGACACAGAAATATATCTGCATGGAACTATGGGTCTATAGTGGAGTGTACCCACGATTAATGAATATTGATTAATTTGGTTAATGAGTTTAGCCAATTAATCTCACATTGTTGAAGATTCTGATCTATAGGTTCATTAAGTTCTACTGGTAGCTCATAAAGCGTATTGGGTAATTAAAGTAATTTGGAATGTTCAAATTTACTAAGGGAAATAATATAATGTATGGTGATACATTACAATATAAAATTTATATTTTAATTAAACTTTATAATATAAATTTATTTTGAATTTGATTCAGAAATTAATTTATAGGAGAATCAATATTTGAAGTAGGGGTGTTCAAAAAACCTGATGATCCGAAAAAATAGATCAACCCAACCCAACCCGTGCGGTTTGGGTTGGGTTATCAACTCATTTGGGTAGGGTTAGGTTGGGTTCAAATAAATGAAAATTTTATGAGTTGGGTTGGTTCATGGGTTCACCTAATACAATTGTTTATACATATATTATTTTAATTTTATTTAATTCCAATATTTTTTTCAATAATTTATTCTTTACCAACTCTTAAAATAGTTTCTTTGCATTTTAGAAAGAAAATTTTCACTATATAAATTGAAATTGAGTTGTTAATCTTAATACAATATATGAAAATAATTAAATTAGATTTTTATATATTTACGTTTTGCTTCTTTTTAAAAAAAAATTAAATAAATGATCCGACTAACCCGAACCAACCCTAATATTTCATGTTGTTGGGTTAGGTTCATTTTTTAATAAGGGTTATTTGGGTTGACGAAATTTACAACATGAACAATTGGGTTGGGTCTAAAAAGTCTTTCAACCCAACTCATGAACACCTTTTTTTGAAGGAGTTCAAATATTAAATTTAATATGAATATAATTTATACTAAAACTATAGGTTAAAATTAATGTATATTAGATGCGGATTAAAACTATAGATAATATGAGAAAAAATGTAATTGAATATGATTCAATTATAAAGTTAAATTAAATATGTTATATTTAGTTTAACGTTTAATTAATTGGAGAATTAATTAATTATTTAATTAAATTAAAATTAGTTAAATTTGATTTAATTAAATTAATTGAAATAAAACTATAAATTATGGGAGAGAAATGTACTAAAATATAATTCTAATGCACATTTAATTAAATATGAGATATTTAATTATTTTTAATTAATAACTATTTGATTTATTTTAATATATTAAATTTTGATTTAATTTAATTTTTAAATTAAACGAATTTATTGTTATTTAATTAAATAAATTAAATTTGATTTAATTTATTGATTAAATAAATTTAAATAAATTTGTTGTAACTAACTCTCAACGTGGAGAGTTATACGGAAGCGGGCGGGAGAGATCTTTTCCCTAACCCCCTTCGCTCTACATGACAGAAGAAAAAGTGATACGCAGAATTTTTTCTCTCTTGGCTTCTGGCTTTCTGAGATTTTTTCTCCTTAGAAAATTCTATCCAAGGATCTCACCTCCTTCTACCTTATTTGCAACCCTCAAGAGTCGTAAAAAAAGTAAGATATTCTAAATTTTATTTCCCAACCTAGTAATGAGGACAGGTTGGTTCAAGATATCTCGTGTTCAAATCCTTGTAACATTGTAATTAAATTTGCTCTCACCCATTAGCTTAACCTTTTTGGTCAATTGGTGATTTAAAATGGTATCAGAGTATGTTGGTCCAGGAGGTCTATTGTTAAAGTTTGCATTGTTATATTCATGGAATAATCAAGTATATAACAGTAATTACACTATCATTTGGAAAAAAATAGCAAAAGGCGAGATCCTTTTGAACTATAGCAAAACGCATGAAAGTTATGTGAGTCCAATTTTTTAAAATCCTAAAATGCCCTCATCGTCCCTTTTTATTGCAGTGCAATTAATTCGATATCTTTATTAATGAGATTGAAATTAATTAATCAACTATATATCCCACAAAACTTTCAACTCAACTAAGATCATCATTTTAAGCGAATAATTCCCTATAAATATCGTGATTTAATAGTTGTTTTGAATTTTCGAATAAGGTACATCAACTGATTTTCAAATCTTGTTTTAAAATTTAAAATATCCTAATATGTTAATTATCCTAACTGATATTTGTTATTTTTATTATACTTTCTATTAATCTTAATCAATATTCAAGGATTTTATAAAGTATTTTGAACGTTATATTTATTATCCTGTTTCAAATATTTATTATCCTTTTATTTCAAACATAAAATATTAGAATATGACACGTAGCCCTAGCTTTCTTCATCCTCTGTACTGAACGCTTTTTTGTTATGGCTGTTCAACGATTAAGAGTTTTGTTCAATGGTAAGTAGGATGAAAATAATTACTATCATGACTTGCGATTTATTGAAGTTTCTGTTGCTTCGAGCACATCTTTTTCAATTTTTATCTTTTTTTTATTGATTTTATTTTTTGTTCTAAATCGACGAAAAGTCTACTTTGGAGGCTTGACTTAATCGATCAAATTCACTGGTGCATGGATGAAAGGCTTGACTTAATCAATCATCGACCAAGAGTTCAAGTCACAAAGTCTCTTCTTTCCAAAGTGATTCTTATCGAGCCATTGTGAAAAGGTAAGTCAAGCATATGGACGGTGTTGGTATTAACCAGTTTGCCTTGGGGTCTTAAACCCAACTTGATAGATTCGATCAAGGAGATGTACCATATTCAAATATTTTTTATTTCTCTTATATTCATGAGATCTCCACGATTGGCATTAACGATTTTTAATTGGGATTTTCATACTACAGTCTAAATCTATTTCTTTTTTCATGAATGTAATTATTTAGATAAAGTTTTTATCGGTACAATCCTCACTTCTAAACTGATATTTTGGGTCTAGAACAAGAAAAAATATTGTTATAGAATTTTGGATAAGTTCAAAAGCGATTTAGATGATTTGGTTAATTGATTTTCAATTGTAGTATATTTGTTTTTAAGTTTAGTGTAGTTGTTGGGCGTAGTTTGGAGACTAATTACAGTGTATTTATAGGTCATGTAAATATTGAAGGAACTCTTATATAAGAGTACCTCTGAGCGGAAGCGGATCTTTCTAAAGATATTGTGACAGAATTATCACATTTACATTCAAACAAACAGATATTCATCATACTGTAAAATTACCGGCATGCTTTAACAAAAACAAATACGAGAACAAGAAAACTTACCAGTTGAAGAACTTTTCTTCTCAGCATATCTCGCTCTCTCTAAGGAACGGGTGCTATCGCTCTCGCTGGAACGTCAAGTTATTGTTCAGCAATACCACCGGTCGTCTACCACGAGCGACCTTCACACGAACAGACGAAGATGGGGGCGACACCACCACTTGGAACCCTTAGTATTCTCGGTATGAGAATCCAAAGAGTGGACTCTGTTCGGATTTGGTAGAGAAGAGAAGGAATGAAGATCGTATGCAACGATCAAGCAAGTAGGAGACGGTTGTGTCTATCGTATAGACAAAATGCTTGATCATTTAGATGAAGTACACAATTGTGTAGTAAAAGGGCAGCGATCGTCTATACGATCGTTTAGTAAAAGCTCGACACTAGACGATCGTTTAAGAAAAGGTAGGCGATCGTTTAGAGGAAGTGCGTGTGTAAGCGATCGTGTAGTAAAATGTGAGCTATCGTATAGTCTCTGATTTTACTAAACGATGGGCAGCAAACATTTCATGAGCAAAATAACCGTGTTCCTTTCAAAATGAAAACAATTTTCATTTTATTCTTCAGTTATGAAAAACGAATGGAACTTCCCACTAACGCACAGATACAGAGAAAACGACGGCCAATTATTCTATAATTGTCCAATTAATAATAATAAATATAATCATATTATATTCGTTAACTAATAGTTTGATATCACATATAAACCATAGTATTTTCTCATCCACTAGATATAAATCATATTTATATCCATTTTCCTCCAATTAATGTATTTCATACATAAAATCAATCCTATCATATATAATTAACCAGTTCAATCATATCATATATAATCGAACTCCCTCTTGTCAATTTGAACATTTTAAACTAACCCAAAAACTGATTCTCAACTTGAATCCATTGAGCTACCAAGGGGACCTTATGTACCTATGGCTCGAAGCTCCAACGGTACGTGAATAGCTGACTAAACTCTTTAGCCACGAGATCTACCATCCGTTAACTGGCAGACATTCCACTAAAGACCGAAAACTGAACTCTCCTTACCACAAATATATTTATGTGTCTATCGGATATAACCAATCAACAGTACGATAACCCTGCACAGATGCTCGTAAGTAAACCTGGGCCAATTTACCGTTTACCGTTTGGTCCCTGTAGTTACATCTAACTTCTTAAGTATCATTGATCCGTCTAATGAACAATATAACATAGTCCTACTATATGTGGACACCTCTCGAGCCATGAGAAGGTGTGTGGCGCCACATCGTTCAAGCTCTGGGATCAACCTTTGAGGGAGCAATCTATCTACTTACCCCTGCTTTGGGGAAAGAGTGAATTCCATCTTGTGTAGCTGAGTTCCCAACTCCCAAATCAGATGAATCTCCAAAGTGGTAGGTTTGAGTCGGCGACCTGGCCACTCGTACCCATACAAATCAAAGAACCGCCCTCAAAGGCAAGAGTTCCCAACTCACTCAGGATTGAGGTCATATTACTTATGGTCATCCTTGTGAAGTGAAGTCTCTGTCATGAACGACGTTATATAACGAGACCTTAACACTTCGTGGTCATTTCTTATACACTCTTTGTATAGGACGCCCCCGCTCGCATGCCCTCACACGAATGATCAGGATCAGACCATTTGTAATAAGTTACAACACTTGTAACTATTCCACAAAGCGGGCTGCATCCGTAACGTTACCAGGATAAGGTTTCTCTCCTATATCCATATATTACAGACCATTTTGGTTATCACTTAAGACATGATCCACTTGTATGTCACCACATACATGCTTAAGTTACATAATGACAATCAGGGATTTTAGTTTATTGGTTTATGGTAAAGCAAATAAAACATCCAATGTTCAAAGAAAAGTAGTGAAGAAAATATCATATATTATACAGCACAAGCATTCGTACAAAATGTGTTTACAAACTATAGGACACGAGACTTTAAGACATCATCCCCAACAAATATCTCATCAAAAGTATCGCAAAAAACTTTCAAAAGACCTTTTATGACTACAAAACTCTCATCTTAATACACTGTAACTAATTTTTTCCTTGCATTCTTTTATCATGCATCTTTATTTTCTCCTAAAATATCCCCCCGTTTTAAATCATCGAATCATATTGTTATTATTTTTTAAAAAATTCAAAACTAAACCCTGTTTTTTTTCAAATAACATTTTATTTATTTGTTTTGATCTTTTTAATATTTTTCAAATAAAATTTTATTTTTCAAATAACATAATAACATTTTATTATGTTTTTGCATTTTGATTTTTTAATTAGTTTGAAAAATTTATACAATCAAATATCTGATCTTTCATTTGGTTCGAAAAATTTTGAGCGAAGGGTGAAGACAGACCAATTACATTTAAAGTAGTAGGGTGGAGAAAATTATGGTTGCGATGATAGATTCAGATATAGTGTATTCTATTCACAACAACACCATTGTTAGGAGTTGAGGTGGGCGACGGAGCCTGGGTTAGAGGAGTTGAGATAGAAGAAGATGGAACTAGAGTGATCACTAGTGGCTTCAAAGGAACAGTAAATGAAGCTCATGGAGAAGGAGCAGAAGTCGAAACTGATGGTGAAGTATTGGTGGAAGGAGAGGGAGCCACGCCCAACGGAGCAATTTCAAGTCGGAGGAGTTGTCACTGTTGGTGGATGAGTCGATTTCGGAGAGAAAAATGACAACAACTTGGTTGGAGAAGAAGTTGCTTTGAGCATGACCAACCAATAGTCTCTAGATATTTGTTTTGGTTACCGTGTAATCACGAATATTTCTTAATAAGTCAATAGCAATTTCATTTGTATGGTTGGAGATAGTTTAGACTTTTATAAATTCGTTTATTTTTTATTTTTAACTCGTTGTGCCATTTTTACAAATGAAATGTTGATTTGCTATTTTTATAAATGAAAAGTTAAAATTTATCATTCTTCTTGTTAGCACTTTCTACATTCATTTTTGAGTCAATTGATGATTTAAGAGATAGATCGATGGTATATCAACGTTGATGATATTTATGTAAATTAACAAATTTGTAAATTTTATTTAAGTTGACTTCTAAGTTATTTTTACTTAAAAAAGCAGTTCCAACTCTGGTTATTATTATTCGTATCGCTTTAAACTTAATCAATCTTAATAAAAAAAGTGGACCTATTTAAATAGGTTTCCATATGACTAGTTGATAATATTCCATAAATTATGAATAATAAAAAAATAGTACAATTGCAGTAAATTGATTATGGAGTTGTAAATATGACCTAAGTGAAGAGAAAGAGAAATCCTCTAATTGTTACGCCGTGAATAAAATTACTCATCTTCCTCTTGCACATGCTTTCCTGGCGGTTCATGTTCCCAAAATTAAGGGGGTGACCGGTCGGAAAATTTGTTGGTTCAACAATGCTTCACATTTTTCGGTTCGGTTTGTTTTGGTTCTCAATATTGGTCGAACTGACCCAAATGTAGTTTGTTAAGGTTTGCTTTTTCATTTTCATCAAACATAGTAGATGGAAAATTGTCGAAAATAAACCTTTTTAAATTTAACTTTTCCTAGTTAATACGTTTTTTGAAAATTCGTTAAACTAATTTTTCTCGGTACATCTTAGTGAGATTGACCAACGACATTTAGTTTAAAAAAATAACCCTTTTGATAGTTTGAATATAAGATGAAAAAGTTAAAACCTTTTAAATAAATCTTAGTGACCGATCTCGATCGAGATGGACAAAAAAAAAACTCGAATTTTCAAAGAGAGTTATGAAAATTGAAAATTAAAAAAAATGTTATTTCTGACAATTTGGTGTGGTTTTCGTAAGCGGTGTACATGGGTTGGATTGGGTTAGGGAGATTTTTTGGACCAGCCTGAAAATTCAAGTTGGTTGGATTGGCTACCCAAATGACCCATATATGGTCTCCAACCCAACCCAAATTGGGTTGTCGTGGAAAATTAGAGGAAATAGTAAAATCGGAGGATGTCTTTTGATTTTTGTAAAAGAAAGTGGAAATAATAAGATTTTCAGCAAAAGCATGTTGCACACATGACATATATATTTTTAATCCTCAAATTGTTCATGGTATGGTTGATTAACAGTTCTTTCAAGTATTGTGTAATTGTTATACCATGTATAAATTCTCAATAGAAATACAATGTAAATGGAATTGTCTGTTATGAGACCGTGTATCAATTCTTAATAGAAATACAGTGTAAATGGAATTGTCGGTTATAAGACTTCAACCTAACAAATTCAAGAAATAAAGGTGCCGAATTTTTCTCCCATTTTAAAATTTGAATTAGTTGTTTCATATCCATTTTGATTTGATTTAAGTACTGTTAGAAAATATTCAGAATTAATCATTTTTTATTTTTTTAATCACCATTTTGATTTTAATTTATAATATATCTTTAGATTTTACATTATTTTATTTGTTTTTATTATTTTAAATTCGGATTAATTTTTTTTATCCAGATTAGGATTTCACTTAATATTTTATACATATTATCATCTAACAAATGGTACATATCATTTAAATTTTATAATTTTTTGTATTTTTTTAGTCACCTTTTATTCATTATCATCTTATTATACTATTATACTATTAATTTATCTTTTTGACAAACAAATAAGTATTCACTTTTACAATCTTCTATTTTTGTCATGTCTCTACATCGTATTGGGCTTCTTTAAGGTTTTATGATTGATGGAGTTATAAGTACAGTGTAATTGTTGAAGCTTAAATGAAAATGAAATTATGTATATAATGTAATTATACATAAACGAGCTGATTTTTCTCACCCGAATTATATTTGAATTTATATTTTATTAGCAAATTAGATTTTATCTAAATACTTATTGAATTAATCACAATAAACAAAAACTTCTTGATTTTTCTATTTATATTTGAATTTATCTTTTATTATCAAATTTGATTTTATCTAACTAATTTTCGATTTTTTTAAACGTTTGTCACAATTTCAATTGTATTTAAATATTTTTTCATTATTTTGTACATATTATTATCAAATTAATTTGATTTTTTTTCATATTATCGATGTTTCAAATTTTCATATAAAAACACATAAAAATGATTTGGTTTACTTAAAAGGAAATATATAAATGAGAATTAAACTTTAAATGTTTGAAACATGTACATGTATATAATATATATATATATATATATTGTTCACTTTATTGTTAATATTATTATTATTATTACTATTATCATTATCATTATTAAAATAAGATAACAAAAAACCCTAAATCTCATATTCTTCATCTTCTTTACTTAGTCGCCCCCCAAAATCTCTTTTTCTCCTCAATCTCATGTCTGTGATCATTGGTTCAACAACCCTTTTTTAAGTTCCATGTCTTGGCTAGCTTTTGATGATCACCCTCGTCAGGTTGTCGATCTTTTTTCGCTCGCACACATGTTCCTGCTTTTGTTTCTACTTTGAATGTTGTTTTCAACAATGACGTTCTGGGATTGAAGTGCTTAAAGTTGGCTTTCAAGATCATATGAGCAACATGGTCACATGGAATGAAGAAATGAAACTCCCTACAACTTGTTTGATGTCAAATACAATCATATTTCCAATAGTCATATCGTCCTGAAGTTGCAATTCCTTCAAATACTTACTTGCTAACAACAACTTCATTGGTACAATCAACTTTGCTCTTTCTCACCTTGGAGGAAGTCTATCGTTGTAGACATCCATAAGTTTCTAATGACCCACATTACTTGGTCGTCATCTTCCCTCGCATACACACATTCTATAGGCAGTTGGAAGCGTTAAGGACCACATTGGATGATTTTAATTTCTACTTTTGAAATGTTTAGATACTATGTAACTGTGGTTCTAGAATGTTTAGGTAGAGTATATTTGTGGTATTCGAGTTTTTTTGAAATAGTGTATCTTTGCATTCTCGTTTGTACTTAATTTTGTTGTTTTGGGTAATTTTGTCATTTACTAATTAGTATTTTCTATTATATAAATTCATTTTGCTATTTTTATAATTTTGAAACATTTTTGCCATTTTTCCAAATGAAACTTTAAAATTTGCTATTTTTCTTGTTAGCCCTTATATTTTTAGTATATTTTATTAACTTAAAATACTTAAATTGTCTATAACACATATTAATAACTAAAATTTAATCAAGACTCAAATGTTAAATATCAAAATCTAAGATATTCATTACCGTCTTCCAGCAAACATCATATCAATATATATAAGTTATATATTTATAGTTATAATAGCCCATCCAATCCAGAAAACATTAAAAAAAAAAAAATTGATCCAACCCAACTCAAAATTTAAACTAACCTAATCTCACACATATAATTTGGGTTGGATAATATGGATTGTTTGGTTGTCGGATCATTCCTAGGTCTTTTGATTTTGATTTTGATTTTCATAAATGTAGCTTGTAGTGGTCGTTTGGTTCTCTCCCTCGAGTCTTTCGTCGCCTCACTCGCACTCGGCCACTGAGTTGTCCACGTCGGAGAAGCTAGGAGCTTCGGCTTTTTATCTGCTAACATCGGTAGCATCTGTGTGGACTTCAGATAAGTAATGGTCGTCGGAACGGTGAGTGATTCTGATTGAACTTTGTTCGGCCTCTTTTTTAAAGTTGATTGCGGCAGGCTTAATGGTGTGATTGTTAGATGGTATAATATTAAAATTTTCTGCACCTATGAGCTTAAGTTTTTAAATAATATGGTATTACAGAGAAGTGTTCTACCTATTTCAAGTTCTAGTGATATAATATTAAATTTATCTTCATCCATCAACTTTGGACCTTAAACGGATTCATTGCATTGACCCAATAATGAATTTGTTGTTCTTGTGATGGGAAAATGTTGGCTTGCTTTAACCTGAGTTTCTTGTTAGGTCATAGATTGCTTTCTACGGGGTGGGAAATTTTATCAGATATTGTATGAAGAAATGGTTTAGAAAATCAAGAAATTGGTACAAATGTTTTCTTTTTTAATATAATTGAGAGGCCATTTACGATTTGAAAAAGAAGTCCTTAAATATGGAAGGAGAGAGACGGGGGGGAAAAGAAAGAACGGCTTTCTTATACAGATGACCTACATTTTGTATGTTAATGTGAGGATGACCATATGCCACAAACAACGTTTTAATCATCCAAATTGTCCCTCACACACCATTAACAAGAGTTTAGAGTGCAAATGGGCGAGCGAGAAGAAGGAGTGAGGAAGGAAGAGCCCTACTTTTGTGAAAATGACTTTAATTTCACATCCACCAATATTGCGGGGGGAGTATGGATAATTAACCGTCTCTTTTTGCTTCTTGACAATGGTAGAGAATCATATTTCATTATTTTAAAAAATTGGGACAAATGAGATCATGATAGCAAAATTGAGGTTATCCGTACAAAAAACCAATGAAAGAAAACCGTCCCATTCTGGCCAAAATCACGCCCCTTTTCTCTTTTCATTTATTCCGACACCATCCCATTCTGCTGCTCAAGGTATGTTTCTTCTATGATTCTTAGGTTTCTTTTGAACCCATATTCCTATTTTTCTCTCTCTTCTGTATGTTTGTTGGGAGACTTTAGCGTTGTAGTGGAATATTGTGATTCTTGGTAACTGTTCTATCAGGTTTCTTGGGTTTTCAGTCGTATGAGAAATCTTTCTTTATTGTCTTGCAGCTTATTCGACGATTCTTTGTTGGGTTCTGAGGTCTAGAAATGGCTCCTAGAGTGCGAAGCAAAAAGGCATTTTCTATGTGTATTTAACCTTTTTGTTGATTCCTTTCTTTCTTCCAGACGAACTTTCTGCATTTCTCCTTTCACTTGCTCTCTTGTAGATGATAATAGTATTTTTCTAATTTTATCCTAATTTGCTCGCAATTTTAGAGGGTTAACTTACGAATTGATGCTGCGCTCGATGCTATGAAACCGTTTGGATTTCCTCTGAAGTTGGTTCGTGACACGGTTAAGGAGCTCCTTAGTGTAGGTTTTTCAGATTTCTTCTCTGTTATTGTTATTGTTTTTGTGTGTGCTTCTTCTGTGGCTGTAGTTTCTAGAAATGTGGGTGGATTGATTCTTCTTTTTCATGTTATAAAACAAGAAAGGAAGCTTATTAATTTATCCATTTTCTTATTTTTCAGTTTGGGGTTATGTCATTATTTTATGGGTGGTGCCTCAAAATATTTTATTTGTTTCGTTTCTTTAAATTGATTTTCTTGCAATCATTGCGACATTTTGTTTCACTCATACATTATGGGAAGAATTTTCTTTAGGTGTATGGAGGAGACGACGGATGGGTATTCATTGAAGAAGGCTCTTATACTCTCTTGATTGATACCCTTCTCGAGAAACAGAAAGAGGGTGCAATAGAGTTGGTTAGTTTTTCCAACTACTTTTGTTGCATTTGGTTCTTAACATGCACATGTTCTTTTCTTTTGCATATTGTCTATGGATGATTAAAGATGCCAACGGAGAACCATTGATGTTTGTTTTGTTGGGTTAAGAAAATGCTTGCTTTGTAGATTTTAGTAAACTATTAGCACCAAGCGTCCTTCTTAAACGGAAAGGTGTGCACCGCACTGTTTTTGATATAAATAAGAACCGGAATATTTAACTTCATGAGAAACTCGAATTCAAAATCTCAAAGGGGGTGTTTGGTCCAAGAAGTTGGAGTTGTGAACTCCTCTCCTTGTTTGGTCCAAGGAGTTTGTGGACCCTCTGATTAAAAGAAATCACTTTTATGCTTTATTGACTCTATACATTATGGGTCCCACAACCTCCTAACTCCTCGGATTTCACAATTGAGTTCACAACTCCACTCCTTTTGCTAGTCTTAGTTAAATTGTTATCAGTTAGCACGTATTTGCTCATGCATATAGTTTTTGTTTCTCTTTTACTTGGAGCACTTTTAGTTGAACTTCTAATCACAATAATTCCACCGTTTGTGTCAACTGGGAAGTGTGCTTGTAGTTCTATTGGCACTTTAAATTCAAAATGGCTGTTGTTATGTTGAACTGTGTAGAGGATTGGTTTTTTCTCTGGTGAGCCTGTTGATCCTATTTTTGAGGTCATGACTGTTATCTTTATCCCCTCTGGAAGCAACATGATTGACTAATTATCAGAATAATGCACACCTTGAATTTTTTCTTTCCCAACGTTTTATTTCTTCAATTTTTCCACGTTTGAATGCCCATTTTCTGAAGGTTCATGATAATGAAAGAGCCAAAGATCATCAGGAGACCTCAATAGCTAGCTGTTCGTCAAGTGCTATCAATGAAATTCCCTCAAATGAAGTTACAATGATCACAGCCACATTGCCTGCAAATGATTCAGGTAACTAGTTTCCATACCTTACCAAAGTTTACATCGTTCTATAACTACTGTTATCAATTCCTTCAAATGTAATTTGGTGAGTTTAGTCGTAAAGTTGATGATTGGTGCCTTAAACTTGTAACCTCAGTACCTCACTATGTTTTAGATACATTATTTCCTGGAGATGAAAGTTATTGGAAGAGCGATAAAGCTTCTGTTGACCATGACCATCTTAGGAGTACTTTTAATCAGTCTTTACCTGCATATACCCCCAAAATACGAAGGCGAAAACCTTATCATGGCTGGATTGGTAACGATGACAAGGAGGAGGATCTTGTGTACTTAACCCCAGATCATTTGCCCGAAGAGTTTGCCAAATTACTCAATGCATTTAGAAAAAGAAAGAAGCGTTGGGACGTGGAACCTTTGAAATCATGAGTTTTTATTTGGCTGGTTTGTCTGTCGTTTGAGGAAAGAAGATAGGTGAAAGTGTAAATGGTAGTTTTTCTTTTTAGTACAATAGGGATTCGAATTACAGACTTCTTGAGTACTAACACATATCGCATACTAATTGGGCTATGCTCAGTTTGACAATGTAAATGGTAATTCTGATGCTTACTTTAGCTCTATAATTTAATAATAATATTATTATTATTTTAAATAATCTCTCCTCAGGAAGCAGCTCCATTTCCTTGCGAGACAAGAAAAAACTGTGTTGTGAATTTCACCATATCTTGTCTGTTACTAACATTGGAAGTAACTTCCAAGCTTTTTAGTTGAATTGCCCACAAAAAGGTGTTTTTAGTAGTGTGATGGATTACGAGTATTTTGGTAAATGTAGCTCATTCATGTCTCTATTTTGAAAAATGAATTTACCCCTCTTCTATCAACTTCCTATGATTGTGTGTGGAAGATTTTTTTTTTTTTTTTTTTTTTGAAAAAAAAAAAAAAACTAGGATGCAGGCATTTATCTTTTGTGTAACCCAAGTTGTACTTAATAAAAAGATTTGTCACCTGACAAATTTTTTTTAATTATTTTTTATTTTTATTTTTATTATGCTAAAAAAGGAAAGTATTGGATTATGTATAGCACCTAATTATTGTCCTAAAAATATAGAAAATATGATGGCGATCTCTTTTTTACAATTATGAACTTTTGTTATGCCTCCCTTTTAAAATCTTAGATAAGAAGGAAAAGTGATAAGATGGATTAAAAAAATACACTTATTTATTTATTATTAATATTATTATTAATTTAAAGTTAAATAATAAACTTGGGCTTATGGTTTGGAAAAAAGTTACAATTTAGTCCTTTTGATTTTAAAAGTTAGAATTTGATTCTTATAGGTTGATAATATTTAAAAATAGTTCATATGATTTGATAAAATGATAGGGACTATTTATGAAGGTTTTATCAAACTCTATAGATCAAATTGTAATTTTTTCTATTGGAGGGTATTTTCAACTATACACAAACTCTTATTCAAGACAAAATGATCTATGCTTATTTGAGCACAAAATTTGATAATTATGAAACAAACTAATGGGCAATTATATTAAACAATTATTATTATTTTGGATGTAAACCAAACCTTCCTTACATAAAGGAATAGGGATATTCGTGGGTTGAATTGGGTTGGGTTGTAGAATTTTTTAGACCCAACCCAATTATTTGAATTGTAAATTTTTTCAACCTAAATAATCCTTACTAAAAAATGAACTCAATCAAATCTAACCATAAAACATTTGGGTGCAAAATGTAAATACTTAAAAATCTAATTTAATTATTTTCATGTATTGAATTAAGATTAACAACCCAATTTCAATTTATATAATAGAAGTTTTCTTTTAGAGTGGAAAAAAATTATTTTTTAGAATTGTTGAAGAATAAATTATTAAAAAATAATGAAATTAAATAAAATTAAAATTAATATATGTATAAATAATTGTTATATATATATATATATATATTAGGTGAATCCATAAGCCAACTCAACCTATAAAATTTTCATTTACTTGAACCAAACTCAGTCTAAATAAGTTGATAATCCAACCCAAATCACATGATTGGATTTGGTTGATGAGTTTTTTTCGATTTATTGGACTTTTTGAACACCCCATAAAATCTTTTCATATTCCCATAATTGCCCCATAAAATGCAAAATTAGATATTAGCCCACAAGATTTTTTGTCAAAGCTCCCTCAATCTTTAATCCACTCAATAATAACACGTGCGAAGGAATAATTCGCAGTTCAGATTCGCTTCAACTTCAATTTCATCTATTCCCTAATTTCTCAATATCTATTTTTGTATTTAATATATAATAATGAATAAAGGCCTGTTTTAAAAAATAATAATAATAATTAAAAGCCGGTTCCATTTTCACCATTTTACGAATTTGCCCCTCTCGAATCGGTTTTCGTTTTTTCCGGATAATTCATTCTGCAATCAATCTCCTCGTTTTTCTCACAATTGCTTGGAGAAGCTTCAATTCATATCAATGGAGTTCTTTAATCTACTGAGTTAACTTCAGCAGTTTCGCAGCTACTTTCTTCAATGGATTTACCTGCAACTTTTCGCCGGAATTCCTTCCCTTTGTCTCAGTGCAGCTCTTGCTGTTACATTCGTTTCAATCCTTGTTTCGCTTCGTTTACTAGCTTGAGGGAGCAACAACGGATTCGTCATAGCAGCCTGAAGCTCTATCAGGTTTCCAGGTAATTTGCTTAGTTTCTAATTGGAGGCTCGTAATGCAGGGCTGTAAGGGTATCGAAATCGTTACTATTCTGTTTGTTTGTGTTGTTATGTTACTGATAGCCGTGTGAAGCGCGGGATTGCTTGTAGAGTTACTGAAACGCCGACTGAACCAGATGGCAATAATAATGATAAGGTATTCGGAATTTTCCGGCCGAATTCTTTATTATTTTTTTTCTGTTGTGGTTGTTCGTTTTAGTTTTATGAGGTTTCGTACAGATGTTTCTCTTAAGCTTACTGTTACAATTGCTTCGTAATCCACAATGTCCCTTTTCCTGTTGAATTGGAGGCGCACTAGAATCAATCGCTTTGTATTAATTTTCTATAACTTCACACGGCTGTCAGTAACATAACAACACAAACACCTCGAGGTTTAGGTTTTTCCTTCTCTTTCTGATGAGGTTCCTTTCCTTCGACTTAGGGCACAGGATTTATAGTACGACATGAGTTCTAGATTACACAGTTCTTGGTGTCATGGTTAATCTTAGAACCTGGTGTCATCTTTTTAAAAGCATATGCTTACCTGTCATGTAGAAATCACTTCCAAAATTGGGATTGGATTATGGTTAATTTTACACAAAAGCCTAAAGCGGATGTGTTTTGATAAATTTAATAATATCAATGCTTTTAACACTTTCTTCACTTGTGGGCTTGAAAGTTTGTAGTAGGCCTAATAAGTGGAAATCAATATTAGTTAGGGAGAAAATGCCATTATAGGGGTTTGGACATAGGATTGATACATCTTAAATCACTAATTAACCCCAAAAGCTCAAGCTGTCATGTTACAGTTAATTTAATTCATTACTTTAATACAAGGGAGTTGTATTTACATTCGGAAATAGATGTCTTACTTGTCTAGTGACATAGTTGGATTAATATTTCACGTCATTCTTGTGAATGGTTAAATGGGTTAATGAAACTATACCTCAACTTGTAGGAAGAACATGGCTCTGAAGGTGGAGATCAGCCATCTTTCTCCAACTCTGTCACAGAAGATAAATTTCAGCTTGATTCTCAGGCTGTTGATGAAGTCAATAATGTAGAAAATAAGGACCAAGGTGACATCCAGGTATGTATTTCTAGCTACTTGCTAACCTTATACATAAAGAAACTAGCTTGGAAATCAGTTTCTGGTTAGTAAGTGTTCTCGAGTAGACAGCCGACTGAAATAGACATTCATGCTTTTACCCGTTGATGAGTTCTAAATGATGTTTTCTTAAAGAATATGTGTCAAATTTGCCTTTTCCCAACAGAAGCCTGCAGAGCTCTATTGCATGGTGCACTTGATTGTATACGTCTATCAAGTTCTATATACAGTAGAATTATGGATTACCGACACTGAAAGTGCATATAATTCACTTGTCGTAATTAATATAACGTAGAAGGCTATATCCTGATCCTACTATCAGAAGCCAGCATATGATCCACCATTTCATTTTAAAGATCAAATCTACGATGATCCATTTTAAGACCAAATCTTCTTTTGGTTGTCATTTTTGCTTCAACGATCTTCATTTCTTGTTTGATTTCTGCTTTTAAAAATTCAACCCTGCAGAGAAGGGGTGGTTACAAAGTTAGTTTGTGACCTCAGTATATTTGAAGTGTTTTTAAACTTTGAAACAGGACATTGATAATGTAGAAGTTGCTAGTGGATCTCCCCTTCCAGGACTAAAGGTACTTATAGTTTATTGCTGTATTTCTCTTGTAACAGACAAAAGGAAAATTTTCGTGCTCCATACTTCATCTGTTATTTGTTTGATAACATTTCAAGCAGCCACAACAACTGGATGAATCATTCAGAATTCCCCGAGAAACAATTGAAATTCTTAAGAACCAAGTGTTTGGATTTGATACTTTCTTTGTGACAAGTCAGGATCCATATGAGGTGAGTTGATTACATATCTTCTCTTTTTATTTATGCCTCGTGGTTTTATATTTTTGTTTAAATTTTTATAACTAATATGAAAATTCCGAAGACAGCCTTAACCTCTAATAAAACTTGTAACCAATGTCTTGTGTATTGAATATAATATGTGAGTACTCAACAAAAAAAAAAAAAAAAAAAAAAAAAACCCTAAAAGAAGAGATTTATATCAATTATCAGACAAACACGAGATCCTATCCTAAAACCAATTGGCAATGAGAGGAGTAATCCATGTTTTTTACAAAGACCACGTGGCCTTTCCATGTTTCCAATGTGAGATCTTCAACATGCCTCCTTAGGATGATGCCTTTAATACCATTTTAGAGAAACATGAGGTTCTATCTCAAAACCAATTGACAATGAGACGAGTAACATATGTATCTTATAAAGATTGAAAAATCTCTCAATCATTTTATTGTGAGATCCTCACCGATATAGAGTGGAAAAAATGATCCAGATGGCCAGATATGATTATCCTAGCCTTTTGCTATATAAACTTTGATTTTTTTTTTTCCTTTTCTTTCCACTTCTACTAGGGTGGAGTGTTGTTTAAAGGAAATTTGCGAGGAGAGGCTGCTAAGAGCTATGAAAAGATAACAAGGAGAATGCAGGTATCTCTATGTCTGCATTTGGTATTATTTACTGGTTTTTAAACATTCCTAAGTAATTAATTGCTTACTTGATATTTCGGTAACTGTACAGGATACATTTGGGGATGTATATAAGCTTTTTCTTTTAATTAATCCAGAGGACGATAAACCTGTAGCTGTTGTTGTTCCACGAAAGACCTTGCAACCAGAGACGACAGGTGAATGTTTAGTTTGTGATTGATGTATTTTACCCTTGTGGGAGTTGGAAGGTAGAAGGAATAATGACGTTCACATTAAGGTTAAAAAATTGCAGCTGTCCCAGAATGGTTTGCTGCTGCCGCTTTTGGACTGGTTACTGTATTTACGCTACTTCTCCGAAATGTGCCTGCATTGCAATCCAACTTACTGTATGAAAGTTTTCCTTTATGTGTATTGATCGTTCTCCCTCAGTCCAATTAACCCTTGCACTTTTAGTATTATCCTCTGTTAAGTGATACAAATTCAGTTGTAAAATTTTTCCATTTTTTTTTAATGTAAATCTGCTGCTTCTATTGTACAAATTTTCTTTTCCCGTGTCTTCTAGAGAACCTTTTATCTTCTCGGGAAGGTCTTTATTGCTGCTTCTTGACCTATTGACTTATTGTACTCATTTGAATTTTTAGATCTATTATCTTTGTGGCAGATCGACTTTTGACAACCTTGAGTTGCTTAAAGATGGACTACCTGGGGCTTTTGTAACTGCACTTGTTTTAGGAGTGCATGAACTCACCCATATATTAGTTGCAAGAGATGCAGGAGTTAAGTTTGGAATTCCATACTTTGTTCCTAGTTGGCAGGTGATATACATTTTTCCCTCAAGTGTTCTTTGAATCATCAAATGGTGCATCAATATTTTGCCGTGAACGCTATGCTTTTTTTTTTTTTTTTTTTAACCAACCAGCAAATCAGTCTTCTTGCACGAGGCAACCTAGTCAGAGACTGACTTATGGATGATTTTATTGAACTTAACTGGCGACATTCTTTTTATTGTATTGATATTATCTATGTTTTTGCTTGAAAATTTTGTGTTCAGCTAAAACCAAACGACCACTTCTATCAGAATATTGCTTAGTACCAATTCCCTGTAAAGGAGTTACAAGAAAATATGCTAAATCATGGGTCTGCCTTAGACAAGAGTCACAAGACTAACGTCTTTTCCCTCATAGCTCTCAGCCTAAGCTTCTCCACTATTTATATCTCCTCAAGTTCTCATCTATGCTTTCCAGCATATGTTCCTAGCAGATTTCAGTTGTTTTTTCTCTGTTCAATGCTTGTCAACTTGGGTAGAAGGCTGTCCAAATATACCTACGAAGCTAATGAACTGTTTTGGTGGCAGATAGGCTCCTTTGGTGCAATCACACGGATCCTAAACATTGTACCGAAGCGTGAAGATCTGCTCAAGGTGGCATTAGCAGGACCGTTAGCTGGGTTTTCCGTGGGCTTCCTTCTTTACATTCTAGGTTTCATCTTGCCACCTAGTGATGGCATTGGAGTTATTGTTGATGCTTCTGTGTTTCATGAGTCATTTCTTGCCGGTGGTATTGGTAATCATAATTTCTCTTATGCGTTAGATCTTTAAAGTTAATTCTTTCACGTCTTCAAATTTCAAATTTGGGTGGAAAATCTAGCCAAACAGATCGTGTGGCGTCCCAAGTTTCCCTTTAACCAATAACAAAATTGCCTGGCACTTTCAAAAGCATCATCTGGGATCTGCTTCAGGAATTTAGGTCCCATTCGATAATTGTTTAATTTTTAGTTTTTTACTTTTAAATATTAAGCACTACGACCACTAACTTGTTTCCTTATATCTGCTTTTGAGGAATGTTTTCAAAATCCAAATCAAGTTTTGAAAACTACAAAAAGAATCATTTTTCTAAGCTTGTTTTTGTTATTGAAAGTTGGTCCTGATTTTTTCAATATTTTCAAAAATTAAAAATCAAATAGTCATTGAACGAGGTCTCAGCTATTGCTTTTTTTTTTTCCTTCTGCTCTCTAGTTTGTGTAACAGACATTTAACCTCTATGCTATCCTTTTCCATTTCTCAGCCAAGCTACTTTTGGGCGATGCCCTCAAGGAAGGAACTCCTATATCCGTGAACCCTCTTGTGATATGGGCTTGGGCTGGACTTCTCATAAATGCCATCAACAGCATCCCCGCCGGAGAGCTTGATGGTGGGAGAATTGCCTTCTCAATATGGGGAAGAAAGGTATGTTATTTGAAGTTCACTTGCTGCTATCATCCTCTAATATGGTTACTTTATGATCTCGGCTGCCTGAAATCAAATGCCTTAATGGCCCCCCTTGAAATTAGTAGTGAATAGGGATGAACTAAATAAAATATTACTCTGGCTAATCAAATTCTCATTTTAAACAGGCATCAGCTCGAATTACTGGCGTCTCAATTGTTCTTCTAGGACTAGCCTCTCTGTTTAGTGATGTAGCATTTTATTGGGTGGCTTTGATATTCTTCTTACAAAGGGGTCCAATCGCTCCACTTTCTGAGGAAATCACTGATCCTGATGAGAAGTATGTTGGTCTTGGAATTCTAGTTTTGTTTTTAGGATTGCTGGTCTGCTTACCATTCCCCTTCCCCTTTACAGAAGAAGTCATCACAAATTTTTGATGTTATAGTCCATCCCTTTTTGTTTATACAACTTCAAATGTGCATTGGTAGCTACTCAAAACTTAGAAGAATTCCCCTATTCCATTCCATTTCAGTTAACTCCATTCTGATGCATGAAATTCACAATATACACCATGATTCGGATCAATAGTGAATACCGACCTCCCCCACGAATGTTTAGGCTCGGTTGTACTAATCTCAAGGGACAATTGTTTGACTCAATAGTATTTGGGTGTAAAAGAAACTCATAAGACATTAAATTCTAGGTAGGTGGTTAACATGAATTGGCCTTATTTCTTTCAAATTTTAGGTAGGTGATCACTAAATCGACGGATGACTAAATCGGATGATAGTTGTACAATTTACTTAATAAATAACTTACCTACATAGAGAATAGGAAGCTCCAAAATAAATTACGATGTTTGATAGACCGTTGGAAGTTAGGGTGATATTTTTTCCCCACCAACGATGATTTGTTCATTGATTTTCATAAAAATTTCAATAACTAGCTTTTTATTGCATTGGGGTATGTTGATGGACCATGGTTATGACTTTATTCTGGAAGGTAATTCTTCTAAATCCTCAGGCTATGTGCATCTTAATTTTAACAGTTTTGCTCCTCTTTACAAATCAATTACTACACTCTATCCTCTATGTTAAATTAAATTCATATGTTTCAACTAGGTATATTATAAACTCAAAACTATGGATATAATGTTGCCTCATAAAATAAAATATTATGTTAAAATGATAAAAAGAATTAATTACAATTTTTTTTTTTTGAAAAAAGAGTTAATTACATTTAAGTTAACAATAAAGAGTATCGTTAGGATAAGTGATAACTCAATTATGTATATCCTTTCACATTTAGATAGACCAAGCAATTAAATAGTTAGGCATGCCCTTTCCCAAAAAAAAAAAAAAAAGAAAAAGAAAAAATTGCAGATATCGGTCTAGTATAGAAACAAATAACATTAGATACGTCTTTCAATTAAAAATGGATTGTTTTAAAATATAAGAAAATAAACTAAAATATCTATAAATATAACAAAATTTTATTGTCTATGAAAGGTTGTCATTTAAAATAATTTTCTATAAAAAAATACTCTTTGAAATTTTCTATTATATTTCTTTTAGATAAATAAATGAGGGATGAAATGATGGAAAAATGAGAGGAATTCCCTCCCCCAAAGAAAGAACATGTTTACTTTTTAAAGTATTTCTATTGACCGTAGAATGACTAATTTAGTCGGTAGATCTCAATTCACATAAATTCAAATAAGTTTTAATCAAAATTTGAAAGGAGTATAGTTTTATAATTTTGATCCATATTGGTTCGAAATTCAAACTAAAGAAAGAAAAAAAAAATCAGATAATTAGGCTTTTAATTAGATTTGTTTTAATTACTCTCATTCATATTTATTAACATTTTATATATATATATATATTTTCCCTTTTTGGGTGAGAGAAAAGGGAGGGATACGAATCCTTTGGGCCATGACTGTCTTCGCTGGCTCAAAAGATCCTTAACCGACGATGGCTTCAACCCTCTTTTTTCTCTACACTTCACAGTCAGCGCCGGCCGCCGACAGCAGTCAGCTCCATGAACTTCGCTTCATAAATGGTCGTACTGGCGATGGCTTCGCTTTGATCGTTGGAAATCGCTGTTTCTCTCTAAGAATTTGGAGATGAAATGGAAATGGAGGTAATTTAGAATGAACCCAAAACCCCAAATGAGAAAATAATATAAAATTCCAAGTGGAAAATGAAGTTGAAAAGTTGATTGCATTAGCATCCACGTCGTATCGGGTTAAAGGGACCGTCTTTTCCAGAGAAAGTGGTATTTATAATTGGTGAGACGTGACCAAACTTCTCTGTCCACATTTCTTGTAACTTGCGACTACCCACAAGAAGATAGGTAAAGTTCCATTTTGATTCTCCTCTTCCCTTAATTTCCCTCTTTTTTCTTCCATTTCTTCCTTGCTTCCCACTCGATTCTTCCTCTTCTTCTTCTATCTGTTCTTCTAGTTTCTTGAGCAACTCAATTTCTGATAACCCATTTTCCCCTTTTCAATTTTTGATGAGATTTCAAAGTCATGGGGAGGTTGTTCGTGGTGAACCTTGAAGGAAGGATCTATAGCTGCAAGCACTGCCGAACCCATCTTGCTCTTTATGAGGACATCGTTTCCAAGGTTTTGATACACAATAACTGTTCATCTCTGATTTCTGATCTGATTTCGTCTATGGATTGTTCATTGATGTCCTTGCAATATTGATTGACCCTTTAATATTGTATGAAAAATATGGTGTTCGACTGTTTTTAATTGCTGTTACTAGAAGGATCACATCCAATCCCCAGGCTTCTTCTTGGGGGTTCTTCTCAACTTGATGATCTATGATGTTAATCTGAACTTTGATTGAGTATATAGACTGGTTCTGTTTATGCTCTTTATTGGTTCTACCCTTTGAATATTCATTTTCAGATTAAAAAAAAAAAATACTAGGAATGTCATTGGAGGAAAGTGTTCTGACTTGATTTTTTTTTTCCTGTGTTTCTATAATTTATTCAGTCTTTCCAAAGCAGGCATGGGAAAGCTTACCTCTTCAATAAAGTGTAAGTTTTCCTGGATGATAGTAGTTATTTGGCCAAATATTTCCTTTAAAGAGATCCCAAATGTCCTTTGTTTCTTCCCAATGACAAACTAAGAGAATGGGGATAAAGGTCAAATCCCCCATTTTATTTCATTTTATCTAATTGCTCCATTTTAGATGTAGTTTTGGAATTCATAACTTTGTCTATTATGCTGCTCTTCCCTCGCTATTGTTTTTGGTTTCTGTAAAATTCAAGTGAATGTGTTTGTCATTTTAGAAGTAAACGTTCATCATCCTATATATGCATACAATTGAATGAAGTTCAAGCTTCTTTTTTTTTTTTTTTTTTTTTTTTTTTTTTCCATGTGTTCTTTAAGAATTGAGACTAATCTTCACCTTTTTCACCTTTAACAGAGTGAATGTTTCTGTTGGAGTGAAAGAAACGAGGATGATGATGACGGGGATGCATACTGTTGCTGATATCTTTTGTGTTGGCTGTGGATCAATTGTGGGATGGACATATGTATGATATAAATCAGAAAAGCTTAGAAGGTTTATGCTGTTATGTTCTTATTAATGATGTCTTCTTTTGGTGATCTTTGATCATTCACTTCAGGAAACTGCCTTTGAAAAGAACCAGAAGTACAAAGAAGGGAAATCGGTACTGGAGCGGTAAGTAAATGTACATGATGAATCAATTTAGATCAAATGGGACTTAATATTTTCCAGTAAGTTGCTTTGAATCATTACTTTAAGAGACTTGAAGCTGCTCTAAAATGTCCATTTCTGGGAAGACCATCTTTCTTGGATCATAGTTAAGAAAATGATCTTATTCGGCCCATATAGTTTAACCCTTGAAGTATGATTCTATGAAAAATGTATTAGACCCCCAATTATTAATACATATAAGAAAAAGGGTAGAAGGGGAATTGTGCCTAGGATCCTAAATAACCGTGAGGAGGGGATCACCATGGTGTTATATAACTGAATGGGGAAGATTGCAATCGGGAGGTTGTTTTTGGTAAAGGCTGAAGCAGCTTTCGGAAGGAGAGACTGACAGCCCTCTCCAATTGGCTGGGTATCTTTGTTTTCTTTCATTTCTTTCTACATTGATCTAAGTCATTGTTTGTGGATCACGCACTGTTCTATTTTCCAATTTTGTTGGCATTACATCAGAACCCTTTTTCCTATATCAATATATCTACATCAGAGCTTGTGCTCTATTCTCTCTCCTTTTGCCTCCTCTCATTAGAGCACTTCAATTTTTCATTTTTAAACGTAATGTAGTTTCAACCATATAAGAATTCCATATTGGACATCTTCAGAAAATCTTGTCTTCAAGTATAACCATCCCAAGATTGTTGTATCATCACATGGAATATTTCTCTTATTAGAAGTCCGCGGTTGAGAAAATTTGTCCAACATAACCAAAGAAGGGGCAATGAAGTAGTAGCAGTAGTAGTAGTATGAGTTATATATAGAAGTAAGGTGGAAATGGAAATAGGGTTTTATGGATTTGTTTGTTTGATGAATAGGTTCAAGGTTTCAGGGCCTGGTGGAACTAGTTACTGGGTCAGTCATGCTCATAGTCATGAAACAGCACATGGTGGAGGAAGTGATGCAGATGAAGCTTGATGATGATGATATGATTCCAACTGTATATTCTGAACTCACAATGTTCATTGTTCATATTCTTCAAACTCATTGTTCTTCATCTGTCATTCCTCATTCCAGCAGCAGCTAACTTGCTTGCTGTTTGTAACAGAACTGGAAACATTTCATTGTGATTCTTCTTTAACAGATATTATATTACTCAATATCGCTTCGCAATACCATGATATGTTTTTTCATCAAATTTTGTGGTCTTCTTTTGGTTAAATACATCAGTTAGGCCCTAATGTTTGTCATTTTTCAATTTGATTTTTTTATTGGTATATATTAGAATATAATAAAAATGAAAATTTCGTGTTTTGGTTTAATTTGAAACCCCGCATTGTTAAAATTTGAATGAAAATTTATTACTTAAAAGATAAAATAAGCTTCTCTAAAAGGAAAAAGAATATGGTGTTATAGATTTCTGTTTGATTTAATTGGAGGGGCACTGGGGCATTTTTCGGTTTTTCTAATAGCTGGCAACTCATATAAGAAATTTATAATCCAACTGCCAAAAATCAAAATAAATAACACGTTAAAGATTCGATTCTTTCTTTCTATATCATCAATATATACAAGAGGGTCGTCTGGGAAGTAAAATTTTTAACGATAGAATCTGTTAAAGCATACTTTTTAGACCACTTAAAAATGATTTTAACTAATTAAAAACCATCCAATTATTCCACAATATTCAATGACATAGCAAAAATTGCTTAATAGACCTACTAAAGTGTTCTCAGAGTAACATTTCATCAAATATTCGCCCCCCCCCCCCCCCCCCCCCCCAAAAAAAAAAAGCATAAGAAACAAACTTCACATTAAAAACATTCATCCTGAAAAGTATGAAAAGTAACACATCCCAAACTCACCCTGTTCCACCCCTTTGATGTATATATATATATATATAACTCGAAGCATAACACTAGAAAACATTCCTCGTTAACATGGAAAAATGAAAATGGAAGGACTCAAATGCCTCAGCTGTCTGTAATGTAATTTCAAATATAGTTGACAGAGCAAATATATAAACAATCAACAGAGAGCCCTCAGATAGCTTCAAGAATTGAAGTTTGCAGTCTTGCATTTACAGGTCATCTTAGTATATAAACTATCCTTTCCGAGAGCTCTTTACCAACCACTCTCTTGTATTTAACCAACTGATTTTCTAAGTAACTTCTTCCAGAGGGGGAGATGGCTTGTTGTATATCCTTTTATGTAAGAAAGACACAAAAATAAGCATTAAAAAGCAGGAGAGATTAAAACATCAACAGAATGAATAACAGGTTCTCAGTTCAGATGGAATATATCTGATGTGTAGTAATTCCAGGCAGTACAGTAACATAACTAGAACCAAGGAACCTAATTCTTGCATTGAATTTGGTTCTTTATAAGGAATTTTTTGTATTTGTATTCTAGATTCTAGAAGCAACACATATTTCAAAATGGAAAAAGAATAAAAAATTGAATATAATTTTATACCCAAGACAACAGGACAAATCAATATCCCAAACCAACATGAGGATAGTATGAATTTCTTTTGTTACCAATATGAACTTGTAGGCGAAGGATTGAAGCAAAGCACAACATATTAACAACAAAATAACAGTATATACCTTATATCTCATACGGGAGTCGCCTATGCCGATTAAGATATTGGAGACATCTCCATCTTCCATTTCAGAGGAGGCCAGGCTACTGCTTTCAGAGCCCAAATCCTCATCAGAACTATCCGAGTAAACCTCAGCCATTTCCCCATCCTCATCCATATTAACGTCATTTGGTTCTTCTAGGAAATCGGCATTGTGTTCAAGTTCCATATCGTTTGATACCTTGAGAAGTGGTGACGATTCCCCATTTAGTTGGAGTGAAAAATCTGATAAGACTACATAGGACTTTTGATCAAGCAATGGCTTCACGGCATCAAATGGAACCCACCTGAGATACATAGCTCATGGGTCAAATTTGAAGTGACTCATTAGTCATATCATCTGTAGGAACAAGTTACTTAGAGTTGAACAAATTTCTAGTTCCTTAACGGCTCCTAATTCTAAACCACATTTGTTGCTTAGTTTCTATTACTCTTGGTGTTTGTCTAATGTCAATGGCCATAGAAATTAAGGAATTACTAACTAAAACCCTTAAACTGACTCGAGCTCTAACTGGGGAAAAACAAGACATGAATTTTAACCCCACCCTTTAAATAAAGAAATCAGCCTCAATAATCCCCCACCTACAGAGAAAAACTTACGTGTAACGAAGTGGACAAAGAAGCTCTGATGGGCGATATGTTGCCTTATATCTCATCTTTCCGCAGTTGTGAATATAATAACCAAGATAATAATATTGAAGACTGGCACAATGCGTTTGATTTTGTTTAACCCAGTCTATTTCTTGTAAGGCTGAATATTTGCCCAGAGATAGGAAAGCATAGTCAGGGTCCCAGAATAGATATTTACTCGATAAACATCTTGGAAGGATGTCTACAACACCAACTGCAACCAACTTCCCATCAATCAAATATTGCTGGTGAAAAGAACCAAAACCGCAGGGAGGAACTGTACCATCACCAGTTGAGGGAACAAAGTTGAGGGGGGTGTCGACCAGAAAACTCCTATATGAGGCTTCTGTTATACGATCTGGAGTATCATTATGCACAAGAAGCTGATAACGTCTATACAAAGCGTATTCTACAGGATCAAAACTGGACCTTTTCATGCGTATCTCAAACTTTTGTCTCTTCGGCGAAGAACATTTAGGGTTCTTGTCCGTACTGGAATCTTTACTCCTGGCTTTAGCTGTTTCCTGAGAAATGGTAGCCTTTTCACCACTCTTCGGGAAGGAAGCTTCTCCTTTATCAGAATAAAAATTAATATGTCCATTGAACGCTTTGATTGAGAAACCGGATAGCTCATCGACCTGGCTCAAATGATTTACCAACTTTTCAGCTATTATTTTAGGTATGAACCCAGTTTCTGCTGTATTACTCTCTGATGATGATAAGTTGTCATTTTTCATCTCACCAACTTGGGCACGCCTTATGCAGGCAGACAGTTGGAATGCAACATTGCAGGAGTATACAAGATCCGCTGATCCTTGAACCAACACTTTCTTCTTTGCATGGGAGACCCTTTTGACAGAAGCTCTTGGAAATTGTATGTTATGGGGAAGATCACTGCTTTTGGTATATAACCTTATGGCAACATCGACCTTATCAGACAGATGAAGCATAAAGCGGTCTTCCTCATTCTCTTTATTTTTAAAGGACATTGAGTTCTTTCCTACTGAGTGAGATTCACCATTAAGTGCATAGCTACCACCCTTGGAAGTACTTGAAACTTCTGTGTGCTCCACTGGTTTATCATGCTCCAAGGCACCATCTAAAAACCTAAAGACATAAAACTTCATCAGATATTAAATAGGAGTACATCCAATTAGATCTGAAAAACTAACATTGAAAAGGAGCTCAAGTTTAGCAATTCAAACTGAGGCAGATTGTATAAACGAATTATAGATAACTTTAACTGCTAAAATGGAACAAGAAGCCATTCATAATCTAGCATTCTAGAAATGTTGGTCAACGTATTGCCTCCCTAGTCTAATTTTAAAATCACTGAAATAAGATAAAGAAGTTTTCCCTCACTAAATTTCAAATTCAACAAAATTATAGAACATCCTTTCATTTCTATAACTAGAACTCAAAAACTCATCAAAACCCGCTATGATCAATTTGCTCAAGTAATCAAATATATTCAGATGTGAATAATGACAACATTTTCCACCTCAAAATAATATGTTGAAAGAGAAGAATAGATTACTGGGAACATGAATATAAAATTAAACACCAAAAGCCTTTAGGATCACACCTTTGAAACCGTCTAGTTACTCGTAGTTGATCTTTAGATGGAACAAAGTCAGTTGCCTTCAAACGAATTGTATAAGAAGGGCAACATGTTCTTTCCATTTCAGGTTTGTAGATATAACAGCCAGATCTTCTCCAGCCACGATCAAGGAGACCTGTGAAACAAGGAACATTATTTCAATAAATAATAGTTATGAACCTTTAAGTTGACAATACATTAAAGAAAAATTATATAGCCTATATTATATTATTACCAGAAACTGGTTCAGAAATTGATTGGGCATCCATACTAAAATATATTGATAGATATGCAAGCATGATCAACGATGTTTTAAAGAGAAAATCGGCAATGCTGCATGAACTGTGATGGCAGAGAGAAAGGAGGTCCTAAAAGACTGAAGTAATGCCGGTAATACAAACCTTGATAGTCATCAACAGTCAGATTATTTGAAGCCCATAAACCTGCCATGAAAAAGAAAGAAAGAAAGATAATAAAAGGCAGCATAAATTATGATCAGGAATACTACAGCCTGCAACAACGACAACAATAATTGTTTTCAGGTTCTAAATTCCAAACTTGCAGCATAGAAATTGATACACATTGTCTAAAGGATCAAGCTGGGGAACAACAGAACGCATCATCAAACAAAATACCTTGACTATTCATGTTTTAAACGCATATTGTGGGATTTCCCTCCTAGAAAAACTACAATTCATACGTATTATTCATTCCACCAGAAAAGATGCAAAAGATTAGAGAGTAAAGCAACAGTTAATCAATACAGAACTCTTAACGATTATCCCATGAACTTGTAATTCTATTACAGCCCAAAGTACAAAAAAAAGAGGTAGAAATTCGTCAAAAGAATAACCCAACATATCTCACATATGAAAACACCAAACCAAATTAACTCAACCAATTCCAAAAAGGATCAAATAATTAAAGAAACTAGCGATGAAACGAAAGAACCCAGAAGCAGTAACAGAGAAACAATTCAAGAAATTCATCAAAACCAATCAGACCGTGAGTGATGCTGCCGCGAGAACTAGATTTGCAATAGCCACACGAGGATTTTCGTTTTCTACAGTCATACACAACGCTTTCCCCTCTCTCTGTAGCACCAATAGTACTACTGCTCGCGTCGCTCGTCTTTCCAGCCATTTCCGATTTCTTTCACAACGTTAATATCACCTATCTTCTCTACTACGCTTTCTGCATCAATCTAAGGTCTGCAAAGGTAGACTTTCATATATTAAGACTCCGAATTCGTACAAGAATCGTCATTTAAAAATTAATATCGTGAAGGCTACAGACCTGGTTGGTCAACAATGAAAAGAAAACCAATTAGGGGTTTGAATAATTCGTAGTTATTCAATTGATCTATATTTTTGTGAGGGGTCGGGTAGATATATGTTCTTTGGAATGATCCTGAAAGTGGAATCTTCCTATGAAATTACTTCAGGGAAGATAATCATCGTCTTCTTTACGACTTAATTTGCAGTCTCAAAACTTCGTTGAAAAAGAAGAATGGTTACCTTACCTCGAAGTAAACATGCGATTAAGCTTCAACTGCTTCACAAATAACCTACATTTCTTCACTGCAAAACCTCCCATGATGATTCCAATACTTCGTAATTTGCAACAACACTAGAACAACCATTTTTATTTATTAGGTTAAATTACACTTTCTTTCTAATTACACGTATTAATGAACTTCTTAGACATTATTTAACGTTTAAGAACCTTTTAATTTTTTTTTCTTTTTTATATGAATGATCTTAATTTTGCGATCTAATGTAGTTTGTCTCAAATTTAGAAAATGATGAAAGATCATGCATGTTAATTATACATACCGTTCCTTGTTATTTTAGTATGTAATTAAAGTCATCTGTATAATAGTACATTCATACTCTAGGACTCTTCCTCCCTCTCTCGTGCTCTTTCTCCCTTTATTGTTCAATTAATCTAGCACAATAGTACTCTTGTAGGCTAGCTAGGACTTCTCACACTCCTCCTTGCTCTGTCACTTGCACTCCTCTTTCTCTCACTCACGGGTGCTTTTCTCAACTTTCATCAATTATGTTCAAAGGGACAATATTAATAATTAACATGATGCACTCTCAAAATGATAAAAGTTACACATTATTAATTTCAAAATACGAGGGCAAGAGTCATTGTAATATGAAATTTAAGTCATCTATAAAAAATATATATTTTTATTACACAAACATGGAAAATTCAAAGACTAAACTTGTAATTAAACCTAATTTAACGAATTCAACAACAGGTGGGTACAAGAATTTTAGTTAGACTCATACATTATTCATTCATATACTTTTATGCCATAAAAGAAACCATCTCAATTAGAGTTGGCAGGTGATTGAAGAGATAATTGAGCTATCTCACGCTCTTTCTTATTACTCATTTAAATTATGCGAAAGAAGAATTAACAATTTGGTGCATGCAATGCGGCTAAAACTCTTGAGAATATCTAAAAAGAAAGATGGACAAAAGACATTCCAATAGCTCTATGAGAAGTGTATCGTGGAAGACACTCTAATTGAAGAGATCGAATCTCTAACGGAAGCAATTCGTGGAAGACACTCTAATTGAAGACACTCTAATTGTTTTGGAATCAAGTACAAAAAAGAAGAAAAACAAACAACAACATACATTATATCAAGTACAAAGGTTAACAAGAATCTAAAGGGAAGAAGAAAGGTAGCTTTGAAGAATATTTCTTCAAATCTTCTTCAGATCTTCACAATTCCACATACAGAAACTTCTCTACAACTAATCTCTCACGTAATACCGTGACGCCTCCATAGAGTCTTCACTACTATTATTTGATAAGATGTTAGTTTGTAGGAACCTCCTTTTGAAAGAGAAGGAAATTTTGTTGTAAGAGAGTTTTTATTTACAGAGAAACCATTTCTCTGCAAAAGCTTGAGAGATAGGATGGAAGGAATAAGTTTTTCTCTGCAATAATTATATCACAAGAAAACTTCCCCACTTTATTTCTAAAGTGAAGTGGGATTGAAAACTACCCACTTCACCCATTAATTGGATTAAATCAATTAATTAAATTAAATTAATTATTAATTACAATAATTAATAACTAACTTAAATTAATCAAATATCTAACCTTTAATTAAATATTTGAAATTTATTCAAATATATATGAATATCTCTTATAACGTATAGTTTTTAATATGAATCTTATTCATATTAACTTTTAATCTATAATCTTAATATGAATCTAATTCATATTATTTTAATATGAATCTAATTCGTATTTTTGTTTGAATTTTATTCAAATACAATAAATATCCTTTTATCATATAGTTTAATTTTGAATCTTATTCAAAATTAACTTTATATTGTAATGTATCTATATATTATATTAATTGTACAATTATTATTCCTTTAATTAATTTGAACAATTCAAATTCTTTCAAAACTATTGGTCTTTGTTTACCCCTTCTGAGCTAGCAGAGGAACCTAATAGACCTACAGATTATAAGCTCCAATGATCTGAAGTTAATTAATTAAATTCGTTAATTAAATTAACCAACATTCAGTAACTATGGGCCACTTCACTCTTATAGTTGCACTCTTAGCACTGTAGAACATGTTGTACCCATGGATTTGACCATTACAAGTAAGTTGATCCTTCACGAGTTGTTCGTAATTATAGTTGGGTCAAATTATCATTTTACCCCTGTAATTACCTCTTACTCCTCAAGTACCACTGAATTACTGATCCCTCTAATCAACAATCTATTTATGATCATACCATAATCCATGTTCCTCTCAGGCTAATGAGAGGGCGAGTACCCTTTGTTCAAGATTCGAAATCAACACTTAAGGGAACTATTCATCTACTTACCCTAAAGGTGGGAAAGAGTGAATGCTATTTTGTATAATTATGTTCCCAGTTTTCCACTTGGTCTCATCCTCAAAATGTTAGGCACATTGAGTTAGCGACTCGGGTCACTCTCACCTTCACAAATCAAAGAACAAGCCCTTATAGACAGGAGCTCATAATTCACTTAGGATTGAGAACAAGTTACATATGGTTATCATATGAGATTTTAATCTCTTCAATCAACAGTATTACAAAGAGAGATTAATGATTTCGCGGTCTAGCCTTATACAAACTCATCGTATAAGATACCTCTACTCGTATGTCTTCACACGAATGATTTGGATCACATCGTTTGTAACTCTTACAAAGTGGGTTGTATCCATGAAGGAACTCTTATTTAAGGGTACCTATGAGCAGAAACGGATCTTTCCAATTCACTGTGACAAAATTTCCACATATACATTCAAACATACAAATATGCATTCATAATGCTAGATTATTGACATGCTCAAAGGAACAATAAATAAGAGATCGAGAGATCATACCAGTTGAAGACTTATTCTTCATAGCAAATTTCACTTACGGTGAGACGGTAAGCTATCACTTAACAAAACCCAATCGTCTACCTTGAACAGTCTCCATACGAACAGAAGGAAACGGGGACGACACCACCACTCAGAGCCCTCAGTATTCTTGGAGTGAGAATCCAAAAGGTAGGCTTTGTTCGGATTTGGTAGAGGGAAGGAGGAAGGGAGATCGTATACAACGATCAAGCAAGTGGGAGATAGGCTTGTCTATCGTATAGACAAAATGCTTGATCATTTAGGTGAAGTATACGATCATGTAGGAAAAGGTAAGCGATCGTCTAAACGATCGTGTAGAAAAAACTAAGCGATCGTCTATACGATCGTTTAGTATATATCAGGCGCTAAACGATCGCTTAGGAAAAGGTATACGGTCGTTTAGTAAATATCAGACGCTAAACGATTGCTTAGGAAAAGGTATACGATCGTTTAGTAAATAGTGCGCACGGGTGTAATTGTTAAGCAATTAGTCAGCACTATCGTATAGGTAAGTGATCGTTCAAGCACTATCGTATAGGCTTAGCTTTTGCTAAACGATGACACTCTTCAATACAATGTCCGTGCATACAATGTTTAACACACCGTGAGCTATTTAAGCGTCTCAAGGTGATTTTTCAACTTACTCATCCGTTATGAAAACAGAAGAGATGTCGTTCTATTACCCCTTTAACCGTCCAATTAATCGACAATGAATATCATCACATCATATTCATAGCCTATGAATTAATATCATATATTAATCATAGTATTTTTTCTCCACTAGATATAAATCATATTTATATCAAATTTCCTCCAAATTACTGTATCTCATACATAAAGTTAATTATATCATATATAATTAACTAGTTCAATTATATCTTATATAATCGAACTCCCTCTTATCAATTTGAACATTTCAAACTGACCCAAAAACTGACTCTCAACTTGTATCAAAGCTACCAAGGGGACCTTATGGACCTATGGCTCGAAGCTCCAACGGTACGTGAATAGCTGACTAAACTCTTTAGCCACGATATCCACCACCCGTCAACTGCTAGGCATTCCACTAAAGAACGACAGTTGAACTCTTCATACCATAGATATATTTCTATGTCCATTGGATATAACCAATCATCAGTACGATGATCCTTCGAAGATGCTCGTAAGTACAGCTGGCCAATTTACTGTTTTGCCCCTATAGTTACATCTTACTCCTTAAGTACCACTGATCCCTCTAATGAACAATACAACATAGTCCTACTATGTGTGAACACCTCTCGGGCCATGAGAAGGTGTGTGTCGCCACATCGTTCAAGCCCCGGGATCAGCCCTTAAGAGAGCAATCTATCTACTTTCCTCTGCTTCGGGGAAGGAGTGAATTCCATGATGTAAAGCTGAGTTTCCAGCTCCCAAATCAGACAAATCCCCAAAGTGGTAGATTTGAGTCGGCGCTCTGGCCACTCACACCCATGCAAATCAAAAGACCACCATCAATGGCAGGAGTTCCCAACTCACTCAGAATTGAGGTCATATTACCTATGGTCATCCTAGTGAAGTGAAGTCTCAGTCATGAACGGAGTTAATATGACGAGACGTTAACACTTCGAGGTCAGGTCTTATACAAACTCTTTGTATAGGACGCCCCCGCTCGCATGTCCCCTACACAAATGATCGGGATCAGGCCATATGTGATAAGTCACAATACTTGTAACCATTCCACAAAGTGAGCCGCGTCCGTAGTGTTACCAGGATAAGGTTTCCCTCCTATATCCATATACTACAAACCATTTTGGTTGTCACTTAAGTCATGATCCACTTGTATGTCACTACATACATGCTTAAGTTATATAAAGACAACCAGGGATATTAAGTTTATTGGTTTTGTTGTAAAATAAAAAATATCTATATGTGCAAAGTCAAGAAGTGAAGTAAATATCATATATATTATACATCACAAGTGTTCTTACAAAGTTGTTTACAAACTACAGGACACGAGACTTTAGGGCACAAACCCCAACAATCTCCCACTTGTCTTAAAGTAAAGTGTTGAGTAAAAAAAAAAAAAGTACAAAACAATAAATTAAGGCATAAAAACCCAGTGCAATAAAATCTCCCACTTGCCTTTGTCCAGCCGCGGGTGGTCCCATAGACCTATGCTCTGAAGGTGACCCTCAAACACTGTAGCCGTGAGAGCCTTCGTAAATGGATCAACAAAGTTTTACTCCGAGGCGATCTTCGTGACGATCATGTCTCCTCGATGCACTATCTCACAGATCAAATGATACTTCCGTTCTATGTGTTTGCCGCACCTGTGACTCCTGGGCTCCTTGGAGTTCGCCACAACACCACTATTGTCACAATAAAAGGTGATGGGCCTAGACATATCTGGAACAACTTCCAGCTCTGTCAAGAACTTCCTAAGCCAGACGACCTCTTTAGCAGCTTCACAAGCTGTTACGTACTCGGCCTTCATCGTGGAGTCGGCGATGCACCCTTGCTTAGTGCTCTGCCACACTATAGCTCCTCCATTAAAAGTAAAAACTGGCCTTGAAGTGGACTTCCGAGAGTCCTTATCAGTCTGAAAGTCAAAATCCGTGTATCCAATAAGGATCAAATCCCTAGACCCATATATGAGCATGTAGTCCCCTCATTCTCCAAAGATACTTGAGGATATTGATAACTGGTAGAAATACAAGTTATTACAACTCAAATTAGTAAAACAATGAGAGAAAGCGATGGTAAAATAGGCAATATCTTGTCCGAACAAATTGAAAGGAATTGCGATCGTTAATGCTCATCGCATAAAAACAGTTAATTTACCTAGTTTGTGCAGGTACAATGCGATGACGCATATGAAATTGCGATCCAAGGGCACAATGCGACAACACGCTTAAAGTTGCGATCATAAGACATGTGATCGTGAGAAGTTTCTCAAAAATTTATCGCATAAAGACCTCACATCAAGGTGACAGCACAATAAATCATGATGAGACGTAAAGTTGATAACGGTCGATTTTGAATTCAGTTGACAAGTCGTTAAAAGCCATACTTTAGCAAGTACATTGAACTTTCGGTGACTTTTAAACGGCGCAACAGAGTAGGGAAATTAATGCCGCCCATTATTACAATCATTAGTAAGAAAAGTTGCTTCACCTTGAAATATATAAATACCGAATGTCACCAGAGAGAAAAGGATCGATCCACGCACATATATATACATATACATAGAGGACGGAGAGAGCAAGGAGACGAAGCAAAGCTGGAAGAAATCGCTACCGGACAAATCGAGAGACTGTCGAAAAGCAATACAAAGGAGAGAAGGCCAACCCTTGCGAGAGCAAGAACCCATTACTAGAATAGAGTTGAAGTGATAAAGAGCAGTGTAAAAGGCCATAGGAAGCAAGACATTGCCTACCAGGCTTGTTATCTCTCAAATCTATTTGTTATTTTGTATTCAGTACTTTATTTGTAGAAAATGGAAACTTCATTTCAATTTATGTTCAATCTCTCCACACCATGCATGAGTAACTAAATTTCTGAATGGGTTGAGAAGTACTTAGCTAGCATGACTTAAGATATGCATTTTATGCGATCATCTTGTCTTATGTCTGCATCATTCACCCTTTGGACGTACTTGAGAAAGTAGTCTAAAGATAGAATCTAGGCTTGAGAGAGTCAGATTAGATTGCATAAGCAAGAGTAGAAACTTAGACATAAGTTTTATTTGCTATTTACACATCGCATACGCCTTAGAAATAGGAATGGTGGTATGCAATCACCTTGTTTTATGTTTGCATCGTTCATCATGTGGACATACTTGAGAGAGTAGTCTAAAGATAGAATCTAGGCTTGAGAGAGTCGGATTAGATCACATAAGCAAGAATAGAGACTTAGAAATAAGTTCTATCGACTGTTTCACATATGCATCGCATGCGTTCTAGAAATAGGAATTGTGGCATTCTTCATTGAGAAATGTAGTACTGATATTTATGTATAGCATGATCGCATAACTTGTACACAATCTTGGGAAGTGTTAGCTAAACCCCTTTTCACATACTTATTGTAACTCTACACTTTCATCACTCCGCGTTCAACTCCGTCACATAGGAAACTTTAAATCAAAACACTATCCACTTCTTTTTCACCACCGCAATAGAATCAAAGAGTCTATCGCATGTCTACTTAGTAGTCCCTGTGTTCGACCCTGGACTTACCAGGAATCTAAGAAGGCTTATACTTAGGCCTTGTTAGAAAAACTTGTATGATCATCGCATACTCACACCATCACATCATAATTCTACGTATCAAGTTTTTGACACCGTTGTTAGGGACTACGGTATAGATTGCGCTAACATCAAACCTCTTTGATCTTTGCAACTTTCGACCTCTGTTGCATTGCCATTCCTTCGGTAAAGGAAGAAGCAAACGTCGCATGAGCGAAGGACACCCTCTTGAGCCCAATTATGACCAAGAGATCAAAAGAACATTTCGCAGAAGACAGAAAGATAGAGGTCGACAATAAAGAAGAACTCACAGAATGGCTGAACAACTTGAAGAACGAGCCGCAAATGAAAACAACATAATGGAAAATCCTATCCTACTGGCAAATGATCGCAATAGACCCATCCGGGACTATGCATCACCAAACTTGTATGATTTCTCTCTAAGAATCATGAGACCAGCATTGAATGGATCAAGGTTCGAGATGAAACCAATAATGTTACAAATGATACAAACAGCAGGACAGTTCGGAGGACGGCGTGGTGAAGATCTGCAAGCCCATCTAAGAAGCTTCATTGAAATTTGTAACACTTTTTTGTTCCCTAATATCTCCGCTGAAGAGGTTCGACTTACGTTATTTCCATTTTCACTATGTGATAAAGTAAGAAAATGGGCATACTCCCTCGAACCAGGAGAGATAACTTCATGGGAGCAAGTTGTGGAGAAGTTTATGAAGAAGTATTTCCCTCCTATAGAGAATGCCAGAAGGAGGAAATTGATCACCAATTTTGAACAAGAAGAAGATGAATCGCTTAGTGACACGTGGGCGAGATTCAAGAGATTAGTGCGCAACTGCCCACACAATGGATTGCCGGATTGCCTCCAAATGGAGTTTTCTATCATGGACTAAATTCTACATCGCAGACAGCTGCCAATGCGGCAGCAGTAGAAGGATTGCTGAACAAAACATATGATGAGACAAAGAACATTCTTGATCGCATCTAAAAAAACCACGAAGATTGGCAAGAAAATGATAAAAGAGTAAAACCCAGAGAAGGTAACGCAAATAATGGTGCCATCGCATCATTGCAAAATCAGATGAATGCGATGATAAATTATTACAGGGCATCGCAATAAACAATCCCGAAACGCAAAGAGGGCAAGTCAATGCGATAATAAAGAAAAGCACCAGCTGTGCTACATGTGAAGAATCACATTTTGTTGAAGAGTGTCCACGAAATCCGCAGTCAATCTACTTTGTCAAGAACAACCCTTTTTAAACACATACAACTCTGGGTGGCGAAACCACCCTAATTTTGCTTGGAAAAATAACCAACAACAAGGTTACCAACCTATGGCACAAAAAGAAGAACCACCAAAATTTTTCCAAAGAACTAACTGTCAACAGCAACAGTAAGCCAGCAACTCTCAAACACCACCATCATCCTCTCTAGAGAACCTGTTAAAACATATATCGAAAAGAATGAAACGGTCATCCAGAACAAAGCAACTTACATCCGTAATTTGGAAATCCAAATAGGATAAATTGCGGGAGAGTTGAAGAATAAACCGCAAGGGATACTACCGAGCTCAACTGAGCTCCCACATAACTCGGGGAATATAGGGAAAGAACACTGCCAAGTAGTCACCCTGAGAAGTGGAAAGGCGACGGTGGAAGTTAGGAAGAAGCATAACAGGACCGATTCCAATGTGATGGAATCAAAGAAACCGTTGATGCAAATTGAGTCAAAGAAGCCCGAGATTATAGAGCCTGAAGATGCGACCACCTCTAAGCCTCCAGACCATGGAACAGTGAAAGTACAGCTACCTCCATTCCCTCAAAGACTGAAAAAGAAGCAAAACGATGAAGGTCAGTATCATCGCTTCTTGGAAATATTGAAACAACTACACATCAATATTCCATTTACGGAAGCGATAGAGCAGATGCTGTTGTATGCCAAGTTTTTGAAGGATATGGTTTCGAAGAAGAGAAGCACAGGAAAATCTGCCACGGTGGCAATAACACAAGAATCAAACATTATAATCCTACCAAAGATGCGTGACCCAGGCAGTTTTACAATACCCTGCTCAATAGGAGGTACATTGGTCAAGCATTATGCGATCTTGGGGTAAGCATAAACTTAATGCCCCTTTCAATCTTTAAACAATTGAATGTAGGTCAGCTGACACCCACAACAGTGACTCTTCAGCTTGCAGATAGGTCCCTGGTACACCCTGAAGGAAAATTGAAGGATATCTTCGTCACAATGGACAAATTCATTCTACCTGCAGACTTCATCATTCTAGATTATGAAGCGGATAAAGATGTGCCAATCATATTAAGATGACCATTCTTGTCTACTGGTCGTGCTCAAATAGATGTGCATAAGGGAGAAATCACGATGAGCGTCAATGGAAAGAAGCTCAGTTTTAACATTATCAAGGCAATGAAGTTCCCAGAAGATGAAGGCCTATCAGATTCTGAAGATGAACATACTTGCGCTGAAGATTTAGAGTCCAAGGAAGAAAATGAAGAAAGAGAGGATGTGATAACATCCTTAGAAACCTGCCATGTAATAATAGAGACAGTGAACAATGAAGAAAAGTTAAATTTGAATGAAGAAAGAAAAACACAAAAACTCTTCTTAGAGCAACCACCTACACTGAAGCTGAAAACTCTACCAAATCACTTGAAGTACGTTTTCCTTGGCTAGAATGAAACCTTGCCAGTATTCATATCCTCTGCGTTACCAGAAGAAAAAGAAACTGTGCTGCTCAGTATTCTGAAGAAATATATTAAAGCAATCAGATGGATGCTCGCAGATATCAGAGGTATTAGTCTGACGTACTGCATGCATAGAATTCGGCTCGAAGAAAACTAGAAAGGCTTGATAGAACCTCAACGCAGACTGAACCCTGTGATGAAAGAGGTTGTTAAAAAAGAAATCATTAAATGGTTAGATTCCGACATCATATACCCTATCGTCGATAGCACGTGGGTTAGCCTCGTGTAATGCATTCTCAAGAAGGGCGGAATGACAGTAGTCCCCAACACAAACAACGAGTTGATCCCTATGAGGACTGTCACTAGCTGGCGGATTTGTATGGACTACAGGAAGCTTAATACGGCGACAAAGAAAGATCATTTCCCTTTACCTTTCATTGATCAAATGCTCGATCGACTAGCAGGGAATGACTATTTCTGTTTCCTTGATGGGTATGCAGGCTGTAACCAGATTATGATCGCACCAGAGGACCAAGAAAAAACCACATTCACCTATCCATATGGAACGTTCGCTTTTCGTCGCATGCCTTTTGGACTATGCAATGCGCCCAGCACGTTTCAAAGGTGTATGATGGCAATCTTCTCCGAGTACCTTGAAGACTTAATTGAAATATTTATGGACGATTTCTCAGTCTATGGGCAAACATACGAAATCTGTTTGAAAAACTTGGAGAGAATTCTGAAAAGATGTGAAGAGGCTAATCTGGTGCTAAACTGGGAAAAGTGCCATTTCATGATTAAAGAAGGAATTGTGCTTGGGCACAAGGTTTCAAAGGATGGGCTAGAGGTGGATAAAGCAAAAATTGAAGCCATAGAAAAACTTCCACCTCTAGAAAATGTGAAAGCTTTAAGGAGTTTCAAAGGATGGGCTCGACCATTGAATGCGTTGCTAAAAGCTGACAGACCTTTTGACTTTGATTCACACTACCTCACCGCATTCAAAGCATTGAAGAATGCATTGACTACAACGCCTATTTTGATCGCACCCAATTGGACAAAACCATTGGACCTGATGTGCGATGTTAGCGGTTATGCGATGGGGGCCGTCCTAGCACAAAAAGTAAAGACAATGTTATACCTTATCGCTTATGCGAGTAGAACATTGAACTCCACGCAGGCGAACTACACCACCACAGAGAATGAGCTTCTAGTGATAATCTTTACGATTGAAAAATTCAGACCTTACTTATTGGGATCCAAAGTTATAGTCCACACCGACCAATTGGCGATAAGATATTTAATGACCAAAAAAGATGCGAAGCCAAGACTGATCCGATGGGTTCTTCTACTCCAAAAATTTAATATAAAGATAATCGACTGTAAGGGAACAGAGAACCAGGTCGCTAACCATTTATCGAGGTAGGAGAATCCTGAAGTGGATCGCATTCAGTCGGAGGTGAACGCATCCTTCCCGGACGAGTAGTTGCTTAAAATTGAAGAACTACCTTGGTATGCAGATATTGTCAACTTCTTGGTCTGCAAACAATTTCTAGAGAATTACACATCCCACTAAAAGAAGCAGTTCATTCATGAATGTAAATTCTGCTACTAGGACAAGCCAAATCTTTACAAAAGGGGACCAGACCAGATATTTAGACTCTGTGTTTCAGAGACTGCTTTTCAGCGCATACTCTTTCAATGTCATGAATCACCCTATGGAGGACATTTCGGGGGATAGCGCACAGTGGCAAAAGTTTTGCAAAGTGGGTATTACTGGCCAACTTTGTTTAAGGACGCACGAGAATATTTTATGAAATGCGATAAGTGCCAACGCACTGGAAACATTTCAGAGAAAAATGCGATGCCGATGAACATCATATTGGAATTGGAACTATTCGACGTCTGGGGTATAGATTTCATGGGACCATTTCCACCGTCAAATGGTCATAAATATATTTTTTTGGCCATCATAAATACATTTAATGGGTCCGTTTCCAAATGGATTGAAGCGGTTTTATGCGTTGCAAACAATGCGATAACAGTCTCCAAATTCTTATAGAGAAACATCTTCCCTCGTTTTGGCACCCCACGTGCCATAATAAGTGACGAAGGGACCCACTTTGTTAATCGTATCAAACTGCTGATCAAATACAATGTCTACCATAAGATCGCCACCGCATATCACCCCAGAAAAACGGACAAGCCAAGATTTCTAACAGAGAAATAGAAAGGTGGTGAATCCATCACGGAAGGACTGGGCCATGTAGCTTGATGATGCCTTGTAGGCATATAGAACTGCCTATAAAACACCCATAGGCATGTCACCGTATGCGTTGGTGTTTGGGAAGGCTTGTCATCTGTCGTTGGAATTAGAGCATAAGGCGCTGTAGGCAGTGAAGAAGCTTAACTTTGATATGAAGGCTGCAGGGGAAGAAAGAAAACTTCAGTTACTCGAGCTGGACGAATGGAGACTACAGGCGTATGAAAATGCCAAAATTTACAAAGAATACATGAAGTGCTGGCATGACAAGCGTCTGTGCGAAAAGAATCTCCAGGCAGGTCAGAAGGTCTTACTATTCAATTCTAGGCTACAACTCTTTCCGGGAAAATTGAAATCACGTCCGTTCGGACCATTCATAATTAAGGAAGTATTCTCGCATAGAGCAGTAGAATTAACAAACGAAGATGGGACCAATGCATTTAAGGTAAATGGACAAAGAGTCAAGATGTATCATGGAGGAGATTTCCAACACGAGAAAACCTCCGTGGACCTGAGGAATCTAGAATGAAGAAGAAACGTGTAGTCCAAGCGACACACATTCATTAGGGACGAAGTATATCCTTTTTTTTTAGTATCCTTTTGATATTTTTCTTTCATGAATCTATCTTACTTTTTGCATGATTACTACTCTTTATAATTGCCAACTCTTTCTTTCATACCTTTTATCCTCTTGATATTTATCACACTGATCGTAGTAAATGATTGTGATAACCTTAAACACGCGACCGGTTCGATCAGACCATCGCAATCAAAGAATCAGCCCACCGCAAGAAAGGATGCAATAAAAAATGATGCGGGCGACAAAGAAAATTTGGGGGTTGTGTCTTTCCTTGTCTCATCTTATTTCAATTTTGCACTTCTCGCATTTCAATTTAATATTGCTGAATTCTACTATCGCATCCTCTTTAGTTTGACTCAATCTTGAATTTTTGATTACTTTATTTCGTCGCCGCATTCACCCCGCCAATTATGACTTCAATGATGAAATTCATGCCTTTGTTTCTTACTGCATGTATTAGAGTCAGATTAATTTTAGGACAATCGATTCATGAAAAATTTCTAAAATTTAGCAGTCTACCAAAACTATTTTTACGAAATTTCCTAAGTCCATCACATGAGTCATTTCGTCTCTCAGCAATGAGGACATTGCTGTGTGTTAAATTTGGGGGTGCTAGTAATGTTATTTTCAACCTTGTTACTTTTATAAATTCAATTCACACACACACACACACACACACATATATTTATTTATATAATGTTGAGATCGGATCCTGCTCATAGTTGGATGTCCACATGACACCCGTGGGGGCAAGCCAAAATGAAGGTGGGAATCATGATCAACGCATAAACTAAGTGATCGCAACTCTGATGCCAAATAAAGAGATGGGCATGAGTTTTGAATGAGAAAGAGTGCCTTGCTCATAGTTTGATGTCCGTATGACACCCGTAGGGGCAAGCCAAAACGAAGGCTGGGCACTCGTATCAGCGCAAGATCACAAAACGAATATCTAAATCACGCAAGGGTCAAAATCACTTGAACACCCTGGTTTGAGAAAGTTTGAAATAAATAATGCGATGTCCTGGAAACGAGTAAAGTTTTTTTGAAGGTTAACTTGCAGTCCCTAAAGATTAGAAATATTTTAGGAAGAGATGAGGATAGAAATTAAGAAGGCATTGGTTCATGAAATTTGAATAAAGCACCTTGAGAAGTCTAGGTAGGGTAAAGACGGTTGAATTTTTAAAGACAATCTTTAGATTATACTTGAGGACAAACATTGTTTTAAATTTGGGAGCGTGATAACTGGTTGAAATACAAGTTATTACAACTCAAATTAGTAAACAATGAGAGAAAGTGATGGTAAAATAGACAATATCTTGTCCGAACGCACCAAACTAAAAGGAATTGCGATCGTTAATGTTCATCGCATAAAAGCAGTTAATTTACCTAGTTTGTGCAGGTACAATGCGATGGCGCATATGAAATTGCGATCCAAGGGCACAATGCGACAACACGCTTAAAGTTGCGATCGTAAGACATGCGATCATGAGAAGTTTCTGAAAAAGTGATCGCATAAAGACCTCGCATCAAGATGACAACATAATAAATCATGATGGGAGGTAAAGCTGATAACGGTCGATTCCGAATTCAGTTGACAAGCCGTTAAAAGCCATACTATAGCAAGTACATCGAACTTTTGGTGACTTTTAAACGGCGCAACAGAGTAGGAAAAATAATGTCACCCATCATTACAATCATTAGTAAGAAAGCTGCTTCACCTTGAAATCTATAAATACTGAATGCCACCAGAGAGAAAAGGGTCGATCCACGCACATATATATACATATACATAGAGGATGGAGAGAGTAAGGAGACGAGACAATGCTGAGAGAAATCGTTACTGGACAGATGGAGAGACTGTCGAAAAGCAATACACAGGAGAGAAGGCCAACCCTTGCGAGAGCAAGAACCTATTACTAGAACAGAGTTGAAGTGATAAAGAGCAATGTAAAAGGCCATAGGAAGCAAGACATTACCTACGAGGCTTGTTATCTCTCAAATCCATTTGTTATTTTGTATTCAATACTTTATTTGTAGAAAATGGAAACTTCATTTTAATTTATGTTCAATCTCTCCACACCATGCATGAGTAGCTAAATTTCTAAATGGGTTGAAAAATACTTAGCTAGCATGACTTAAGATATGCATTTTATGCGATCATCTTATCTTATGTATGCATCATTCACCCTTTGGATGTACTTGAGAAAGTAGTCTAAAGATAGAATCTAGGCTTGAGAGAGTCAGATTAGAATCTAGGCTTGAGAGAGTCAGATTAGAATCTAGGCTTGAGAGAGTCAGATTAGATTGCATAAGCAAGAGTAGAAACTTAGACATAAGTTCTATCTGCTATTTACACATCGCATACGCCTTAGAAATAGGAATGGTGGTATGCGGTCACCTTGTTTTATGTTTGCGTCATTCATCATTTGGACATACTTGAGAGAGTAGTCTAAAGATAGAATCTAGGCTTGAGAGAGTCGGATCATAAGCAAGAATAGAGACTTAGAAATAAGTTCTATCGACTGTTTCGCATATGCATCGCATGCATCCTAGAAATAGGAATTGTGGCATTCTGCATTGAGAAATGTAGTACTGATATTTATGTATAGCATGATTGCATAACTTGTACACAATCTTGGGAAGTGTTAGCTAAACCCTTTCTCAACCCTTTCATCACATACTTATTGTAACTCTACGCTTTCATCACTCCGCGTTCAACTCCGTCGTATAGGAAACTTTAAATCAAAATACTATCCACTTCTTTTTCACCACTGCAATAGAATCAAAGAGTCTATCGCATGTCTACTTAGTAGTCCCTGTGTTCGACCCTGGACTTACCAGGAACCTAAGAAGGCTTATACTTAGGCCTTGTTAGGAAAACTTTCATGATCATCGCATACTCACACCATCACATCATAATTCTACACATCAAGTTTTTGGCGCCGTTGTTAGGGACTACGGTATAGTTTGCGCTAACATCCCCGGAAACGGCACTAAAAACTTGATGACTAAATTTAGGGGGATGCAATATGCGATGCATGTCTTAGGTTATGCGTTGGTTCTCATGCATCGGTCGTCATGCGTTGGAATGAAATGTATGCATTGATCTCATATGCAATGACCATGCGTTCCTATCACAAGTTTTCTTACGCTCTCGCCAAGTATAACGAGAACGCAAGTTTCTCAGATGATCCGAGGTCGAACTCAGGGACTTGTAGCTAAATGTATACGGTGATGTGTTTGCGGCGGATAAATAAAAGAATGATGGGGGTTGTAAGCTATAAACTACTCTTACTCCTAACTAACAGACAAAGTAGTGGAAGTATGAATGAGAGGTAGAGACACGGAAACTATTGACGCGTAGTAAAATGCATGGAAAAATAGATAAAATGTGAGGATGTCTTCACTACAACACTAAGCTTGACCGCAAGGGCAACCCCAGCCGGCGCAAGCTATGCGATCATGCTACACACACTTGTTCCTAATTCTAGGACGCATGTGATGTATATGCGATAGTGTCGAGAAGCCTATTTCAAGCCTCCACAACCCGCTCACGTGCTCTCACACATAAGCGTGATGACCACATACTACCATATCCTACTTCTGGACGCATGCAATATCCTATCCGAAGGGTGCATACGCTGTGTAATAGCAAACGGAGCTTATTCCTAAGTTCCCCATTCTTGCTTATACGATCCAATTCGCTCTCTCGAGTCTTAAATTTGGGTTTTAGACTACTTTCCCAAGTATGCCTAAATGATGAATGATGCGCTCATAAGACAAGGTAATCGCATAAACTTGGTTGACATAAGATTATTCCTATCTCTAGTGAATACTTGCTTACATTGCTTAATGCGATCAATTACTTACCCTCCCGGGCAGTTGGTTGCTACTGATTTTACCCATAGACAAGCATTGCTACAACTTCACACTAAGCAAATAAGGTTTTCTCACAAGACTCACGCAACGCACACCTCCCGGTGGTTTGCTACATGCTTCATATCCCTAATCCGCATGATTAAGTATGCGATACTCTAACAGTCTCACTAAGTGATGCAATGAAAGTAAAGGATATTAAGTAAATGAAGATAGAAACGAAATTGAAGGAAATATAGAAATGCATTGATCACAAAATGTATTAATTTCTTAAATCAAAATGTAATACAATACAAGGAAAGAAGAGAAATGGAAGGACCAGCTGGAAGTAATGTCTACTTCTAGCAGATGTGTGCCAAGGCTACCGGTGGTGCCATGGATGGGCGGTGGAGCAGACTCTATCGAGCTCTAACTCTGGCGAAGGCTTTGGTCGTCACTTGGAATTGATGAAGGAGATGAAGAACTCTTAAACTATCTTCTCACACTTTGGTCTAGATCACAAGGATCCGCCCTCAGGCAGAAAACCTTGGATAAATTGAAATTCTACTTAACGGCTTCTATTTATAGAGCTTGATTGCCGACAGCATTAATGGACTTACTCTGATTCTGACATTCACGGCGCGATGGTCCTTTTCTGAATCTCTGCTGCTAACGGCATGGTAGGTGAAATGTCAACATCATCTTTTGATAATCCCAATGTATGTGTTCATGCTTGCATTCCACCAACTTTGCGTTCATCTCTCTATTATGGTTATCATTATGTAGCTGCAATCTCTTTGCGATGACCGCATTCGCTTGATGACGCAATTTCTATGCGATGACTGCATTCACTTGATGACGCAACTTCTGTGCGATGACTGCATTCGCTTGACGACCGCAACTTCTATGCGGTGGATGCATGCGGTCGATGGCCGCAACATCCATGCGTTGAACGTATGCGTTCACTTCTGCGATGGAGAGTTTCCCTGCATGCGGTCGTCTTTGTGATAGCCCGACTTCCGCGTATGCGTGTTCTTCCTGCATTAGCTACAAAGATAGACAATTGAATGCATAATAATGTATAATAGTGGGTTAGCCGAGATACTTAATGCCGATCGACACAAACTCGTTTTCTCATGAATTTCTAACATATTCGCCACATATTTCTCTTAACAACCCTTATAATTCTAAATAAAAGGCCTATAATGACGTGCATTTTTACCTATCATCATCTACAGATGGAAATTTTCTACCACGGTTTGAACCCTGCATCGCAGACGGCTGCCAATGCAGTAGCAGCTGAAGGTCAGCTTGACAAAATTTACGACGAGGCTAAGAGAATATACTTGATTGCATTTCCAAGTACCATGAAGAATGGAGTGAAAGCAATCAACAACTGAAAATTAAAGACAGTGACACAAATAATGGGGCCATCGCATCCCTACAAAACCAAATGACTGCGATGATGAATTTAATACAAGGAATCGCAATCAGCAGCCCAGGAACGCATAGGGGGCAAGTCAACGCAATCGACCTAACAAGCGCAAGTTGTGCCACTTGCAGTGAAGGCCATTCAATGGAAGAGTGTCCGAGGAACCCACAGTCTGTTTATTTTGTGAAGAATAATCCGTTTTCCAATACTTACAACCCTGGGTGGAGAAAGCACCCTAACTTCATGTGGAAAAATCAACAACAAAATTTTCAACCAATGGTATAAAAAGAAGGGCCGCTAGGATTTTTTTTGCGACAAATGGTCAAACGCAAAATCAAGCCAACAGTTCATAGGTGCCGCAATCTTTGTCTCTGGAGAGCTTACTGAAGCAGTGCTCCAGAATCATGCGACATCCATCCGCAATCTTGAAATTCAGATAGGGCAGATTGTTGATAACGGGCAAAAATGCACGTTATTATAGTGCTAAGTTCTTAAACAATGCTGGCTTGCATCGATAAAATATTTTAGATTGCATCCAAAAAGCATTAAGTTCATAACATTACGACTGCATGCGTTCATTGCATGGAAATAGTTAATTTGTGTATTTTTATGCAGAATATGCGGTGACGCAAGGCGAAAAGTGTGATCACAAGAAATCAATGGTCGAGTGCAACATTACCGCAAGGCTTTGCGGTGATTTGTGCTCACAAACATCTGCCCAAGAAGGATTGCCACATAGAGCCAGCGCAACTTGGTGGGCATATCTGGGTGAAAGGCATAATTAATCATGATGGGACAGAAAGCTAATGATGGTCGAATCCAAATTAAGTTGACAAGCCGCTAACGATAACAAGTACATTCCGCTTTCGGTGGCAAATATTCGGTGCATCAGTCAGAAAATTAAAGCCATCCCAACTGTGCAATCATAAGAGAGAAGCCACCTTTCACCCCAAAGCTCTATAAATACCGAAGGCATCCTTCAGAAAAGGGGTTCACCAGTTCACGAGTTCGGATACTTAGAAAAATTTCTCCATAGTTTAGCCTTGTCCATAGTTTTCCTTTTATTTTAAGGTGGAGCAAGAGAAGAGCCGAGATGTCGGAAGATCGCTCAGGGAAACTCGAGAGAGAACCCGAAGGTGTAGAAAGCAGAGAGCGGGCCAACTCTCGTGTGAGAGCGAGATTATCTTTTGAACACGAGTAGAAAAGACAATGTAAAAGCCTGGGAAGCAAGAGATTGCTACCAAGCTCTTTATTATCTTCTTGCATTGTTATTTTGTACTTCAACTTTATATTTATATAATGGAAGTTCTTTATCTACATTTGTTCACTCTCTTAGCACGTATGAGTAGCTAAACTTATCGAATGGATTGAAAAGAACTAAGCTAACATGACCTAGGATCTTCATTGCTTGCAATTATCTTGTTTTATGCTGTGCCCAACATCTCTTTAGAGCTATTCGATAGAGAGTCTAAAGAAAGAACCTAAGACTTGAGAGAGCTAGGTTAGAATCTAGACTCGAGAGAGCAAGATTAGATCTGCATAAACAAGAGATAGGGACTTAAAGATAAGCTCTGTTTGTCAACCTGCATCGCATGCATCCTAGAGATAGGTATGATATTATGTGGTCGCCTTATTTGTGTGTGTGTCATTTTGTCATCGCATAAATAAGAATAGAGGCTTATGTGTAGGTCCTATAGACTTATCACATATATCGCATGCGTTCTAGCATTAGAAGCCGTAGCATTCACATCGAGAGATGGTTTACTATTGTATGTGTTTTGCATGATTGCATAGCATGAACGCATCCTAGAAAGTGTTAATCGAAACCCTTCTCAACCCCTTCACCGGATACTCATCGCATCTTCCATTTATCAACTCTTTTCGAACTCCGCCATATTTGTTTATTTTTATTACCACACAAAATTCCCAAAACTACTTGATTTATTTGGTTACCGCAAAGTCTTCTGAGAAATTACCATCACATATTGTTTTCCCAAGTCCCTGAGTTCGACTCTAGACTTACCAGGAAACTCAGTGGGGTTTACACTTGGATTCCATTGAGAAAACTTGAGTGCTTAACGAATTTTCATCTTCGCATTTCATTCATAATTCCACATCATAAAATAACGCATCAATTGCGGGCAAGCTCAAAAGTAGACTGCAAGGGGGCATTGTCGAGTTCTACTGAAATCTTGCGTAACCCAGGGAGTACGGGAAAGGAACAATGTCAATTTGTGACATTGTGAAGCGAAAAGACAGTGGCAGAAGAGAAGAAGAAGCCCAGCCGGACTACTCCAATTGCGATGGAACCACAGACCCCGTTGACTCAAGAAGAAATAGAAGAACAAGCAACGATGGAACCGGAGATTGAGTCCACTTCAAGGCCGAAAGAACAGGGAGCCGTGAAAATACAGCTGTCACCATTCTCCCATAGACTTAAGAAGAAGAAAAATGATGAAGTGTAGTATCAACGCTTCATGGACATGCTGAAACAGTTGCATATCAACATCCCTTTCACTGAAGCGATTGAACAGATGCCAAAGTATGCGAAGTTTCTAAAAGACATGGTGATGAAGAAAAGGAGCACTGGTAAGTTTGCAACGGTGGCATTGACACAAAGTTCAAAATCCATAATTCCACCGAAAATGCGCGACCTCGAAAGTTTCACAATACCCTGCTCGATCGGCGGGGTATACATTGGTCAAGCGCTTTGCGATCTTGGGGCCAACATCAACTTAATGCCCCTTTCAATTTTTAAGCAGCTGAATGTAGGGCAGCTTGCGCCCATGATGGTGACTCTCTAGCTAGCTGACAGGTCCCTTGTGCATCCAGAAGGGAAGATGAAGGATGTCCTGGTAACGATTGACAAATTTATCTTGCCGGCAGACTTCATCGTCCTTAACTATGAAGCGGACAAGAATGTACTCATCATTCTGGGACGACCATTTTTATCCACTGGTCGAGCTTAGATTGATGTGTACAAGGGAGAGATCACACTGAGCGTGATTGGACAGAAGATCAGGTTTGATATTATCAAAGCCATGAAGTACCCAGAAGAAGAAGACCTCATTGAATCCGATGATGAACCCAATTTGCATGAAGAAGAAAAGTCTAAAGATGAAGATGAGGATGCGATTGCATCCATAGTGACCTGCAATGCGATCAGAGAAACAACAACCAAAGAAGAAAAGCTGACAATGAATGAAGAAAGAAAAACACAAAAACCATCCTTGAAACATCCACCAACAATAGAACTGAAAACCTTGCCAAACCACCTAAAATATGCTTTTTTTGGGCAAAATGAAACGCTACCAGTAATAATTTCCTCTGCACTTAACGAAGACCAAGAGAATGCGCTGCTGAGCATCCTGAAAAAGTAAATAAAAGCAATTGGTTGGACGCTAGCAGACATTAGAGGAATCAACCCCGCATATTGTAAAGGATACGTCTCGAGGACAATCAGAAAGGATAGATCGAACATCAACGAAGACTCAATGTCACACCTCCTCCCAGATTACCTTTTTATTCTGAAGAGGATATGACCATGGTAGTTATTAGCTCTACTGCCAGCACTCGCCACCTAAGCCTTCTAATCTAAATACCAACCTATTCATCTCATTAGTAATATACGGAAACAACTAACCTCCCTTAAGGTTCTACAAAGATTACATAAATACATGCATACAACCAAGACATTACTTTTATAGGAAATTTTTTTTTCACAGGTGGCCCAAACATTCCTACAGAATCCCTAGTCCCTCACAAAACATGTGTACATAAACAGATCATCAACCTAAGTCTTTTAATAAGTCGAGTCTTTCGATGTCAAGCAGCAGCAGAATCAACCTTGAGGAAACTGACCGCTACCTGAAAAGGGAAAACACAGAAATTCTGTGAGCTAAAAGCTTAGTGAGTGACTATAGAATCGTAAAGCAACAAGCGTAGCATCACTATAAACATGTAAATATACCAATGAGTAAACTCAAGCAATTGTCTCTATATGTAGCTGTAAACCATTCTTAGACATCATTAAACATTATTATTCCCTAGTTGAGAATGAGCCTAAACGCTCTAGCTCTCAAACATTTATTACCGACCAAGAGACCTATACTTCGGTTTCTCATTCATAACTACCTACGTGCACGTGACCACACTAAGTACCATCATATTTTAGGTACTTCCGCTCAGATACCTTCTCAAATTTGTCCTTTAGTATCGAGCTACTATGATACCTTCTCATATGTCCTTCGGTATCAAATTGGCCAAATACCTTTTCAAATGTCCTTCGGTATCAAATTTTCCATGTACCTTCTCAAATGTCCTTTGGTACCTGAGTCGAGAAAGGGCCGCTCATGCTTGCTATAACAATTCCTTACTTTAGGCTACTAGACTTGTCTAAAAGAAGAAAAGTTGCACGAGCCACTCTTCTCAACGTCCTTTGATATCAAATGTGTATTTTGTAACATCAAATTAAGTTCCATTGCCTAGTATTTACACAAGAGCTGTTCCATTGCCACTCATTTACACAAGAACTCATTCTCTCATAGCCTTCCTCTTGGAAGCATATATCAAAATCAGAAACATAGCTTTTGTAATGGTTACACGACATACCTTGGCCTGTGTTACACACATACAAGCCAGGAAACATGCATTAAGTTATTCTCCAGCCATTTGTTGCTTGAGGAAGTATAAATACATCATTAATGTCACTGTGCTTTACTTGATCATATATGCACGAGTATTGGAAACCTTAAGTTTACTTAGTCACTCACCGTTCTTCAGGCTCTTATTGGTTTATATGCTTCCCCTAGCTCTTCTTGGCCTCAATTCCTAGCGAGATTTCCCCCTAGAGCGAGATCCTCCTTACAAAATCAACGAGATTTCCTTTATAAGCGAGATCCTCATGCCCAAATCTCACTATAATTCTCCACGAGGAACTACTTGCTTGTTCTTCACAAGCAGCTGTTTGCTTATACACCAATTCCCTGTTATAACTTAAAATTTCAGCCCCGAATTCCTTATAGTTTGGCTTGGAACTTCCAAACTTCACCTTGGACCCTAATTAATCCGTGGTTCTGCCTCTTCTGAAAATTCTCCACTTTTGTTCTTCTCCTCTTGCAATCTTTCTCTAGTAGGACAATCTTGAAAACCAGATTCTCCCAGCTTTCAAATGGCACCGAATCCGCTAAATTTTCTCTTGTCAATTGCCGAAAACCATGCTTTTGAAGTTTCACTTCCCTTTTAATCTTCCTGCCGCTTCCTGAGTTCAAAGAGTAGATTGCCACGTCACCCCACACTTAGTGCCTCCAGCCAGACTAATGATTGAGTTTCTTCATTTAATTTATTTCCTTCCCTTCCTTCATAATCCCTATAAACAACATGAATTTCTACTTAAGAAATATGTTATATAACATCCCTTTGGCTAAACATGCTTATCTAGGGAACCTAAGTTCGGGGTTTACACTCAACCCTGCGATGAAGGAGGTCGTGAAGAAGGAGATTATCAAGTGGTTGGACATAGGGATTATCTATCCAATCACCGACAGCACGTGGGTCAGCCCCGTGCAATGTGTACCAAAGAAAGGAGGGATGATGGTAGTCCCAAATGTAAATAATGAACTAATACCAATGAGGACCGTCACTAGTTGGTGGATCTGCATGGACTACCGCAAACTGAATGCGGCGACAAAGAAGGATAATTTCCCTTTGCCTTTTATTGATTAGATGCTAGACCGCCTAGTAGGAAATGATTACTACTGCTATAACCAAATCATGATTGCTTCTGAAGATCAAGAGAAAACCACATTCACTTGCCCCTATGGAACATTTGCGTTTCGACACATGTTGTTCGGCCTATGCAATATGTCGAGCAAATTCTAGAGGTGTTTGATGACCATCTTTTCTGAGTATCTTGAAGATTTTGTAGAAATTTTCATGGACGACTTCTCGGTGTATGGGCAAACATACAAAGTATGTCTCAATAATCTAGAGAAGATACTGAAGAGATGTGAAGAGACGAACCTTGTGCTAAAATGGGAGAAATGCCACTTCATGGTGATGGAAGGTATTGTGCTCGGCACAAAGTCTCCAAGGATGGGCTGGAGGTGGACAAGGCAAAAATTGAGGTGATTGAAAAGCTCCTACCTCCAGCAAATGTGAAGGCTGTCAGGAGCTTCTTAGGACATGCTGGCTTTTATCGACGTTTTGTGAAAGACTTTTCAAAGATTGCACGACCATTGAGTGAGTTGCTGGAGGCAGAAAGAACGTTTGACTTTGATGATCAATGCCTCAACGCATTCAAGATACTGAAGAACGCGTTAACAACTACACTTGTGTTGATCGCACTGGACTGGACACAGCCCTTTGAACTAATGTGTGACGCAATCGGTAATGCGATGGGGGCGGTGCTGGCCCAAAAAAAGAAAACAATACTACACCCCATCGCATATGTGAGTAAAACATTGAACCCTACTAAAAAAAATTACACTACCACAGAAAAAGAATTACTTGCAGTGATATTTGCGTTGGAAAAATTCAGAGCTTACCTGCTGGGATCCAAAGTGATCGTTCACACTGACCATTCAAAAATAAAGTACTTGATGACAAAGAAAGATGTGAAGCTGAGATTGATTCGATGGGTTCTCCTCCTTCAAGAATTCAACATGGAAATCATTGATTGCAAGGGGACAGAGAACCAGGTTGCAGACCATTTGTCAAGATTAAAAAATCCAGAAGTCGATCGCAACTAGTCAGAGGTGAACGCAACTTTCCCAGATGAGCAGCTATTTAAAATTGAAGAATTACCATGGTATGCGGACGTGGTCAATTTTTTGGTTTGCGAACAATTCACTGAGGACTACACGGCCCACCAGAAGAGGCGGCTCAGACATGAATGTAGATCCTATTATTGGGACGAGCCAAATCTTTATAAGAGGGGATCAAACCCGATTTTGCACCTATGTGTACCAGACGCTGCTCACCAATGCATACTATCACAATGCCATGACTTGCCATATGGAGGAAATTTTGGAGGCCAACACATAGCAGCAAAGGTGCTACAAAGTGGATATTTTTGTAATGAAATAAAATGCGACTGGTGCCAACACATGGGAAACATTTCATGGAAGCATGCGATGCCCATGAAAATCATCTTAGAATTGGAATTATTCGACGTCTAGGGCATAGACTTCATGGGACCATTTCCACCATCAAATGGTCACAAATACATTCTATTGGCCGTCGACTACGTTTCCAAATGGGTAGAAGTGGTATCATGCATTGCAAGCAATGCAGCGGTAGTCTCCAAGTTCTTAAAGAAAAATATTTTCACTCGTTTTGGCACTCCACATGCCATAATAAGTGATGAAGGCTCTCACTTTGTTAATCATATCATCAACAATTTGCTGCTCAAATATAATATCCTCCATAAAATGGCCACCGCATACCATCCACAAACAAATGGTCAAGCTGAAGTGTCCAACAGGGAAATCAAGCTAACATTAGAGAATGTGGTAAAACCTTCACGAAAAGATTGGTCAATAAAGCTAGACGATGCCTTGTGGGTATACAAGACCGCCTATAAGACACCTATAGGCATGTCCCCATATGCGCTGGTGTTCGGAAAGGCATGTCATTTACCACTTGAGCTGGAGCATAAAGCAATGTGGGCAGTGAAAAAGCTTAATTTCGACTTAAAGGCCGCAGGGGAAGCAAGGAAGCTTCAGTTGGTCGAGCTTCATGAATGGAGAACGCAAGCATATGAGAATGCCAAATTTTACAAAGAGCGCACAAAATGTTGGCATGACAAACAACTATGCGAGAAGAATCTCCACGTCAGATAAAAGGTCTTATTATTCAATTCGCGACTACGACTCTTTCCCAGTAAATTAAAGTCACGCTGGTCTGGACCCTTTATAATCAAAGAAGTATTCTCGCATGGTGCGGTCGAATTGACTAATGAAGAAGGGACCCGCACATTCAAGTTCAACAGGCAAAGAGTCAAGATATATCACGGAGGTGACTTTCATCGGGAAAATACCTCCGTAAACCTGAGAAATCCTGAATGAAGAAAAATTGAACGGTCCCTGCGTTGTTATGCGACAGAAACTCATCAGGGGCACAATTCTTTTGGAGTATCCTTTTCCTATCATTGATTCATGAACTCATACTACCCTTTTTTTATATCTGTTATCATTTATTTATCCTTTTTTACTCCTTGCATCTGAAAAAAAATATTTTGTTAACTCTGTCGTTTATATTTTTTACCCTCTTAATGTTTTTTTTTTGCAACGATCGTGGTGAACGATTGCGGGGGAGCTACATGATAACCAAAAGACGCGACTAGTTTATCCAGTCACCACAATCGAAGAGATAGGCTCACCGCAAAGAAGGATGCGATCACAAATAATGCAGGCGACAGAGCAAATTTGGGGGCTGTATCTTTCCTTGACTTTGTCTATTCCAAATTTTGCACTCTCACATCCATTTTAACTTTGATAATTTTATCATCGCATCCTCTTTAGTCAACGCAATCATTAAACATTGATTAATTTAATAAGTCACCGCACTGTTTTTCTTCGCCAATTATGATTTCAATGATGAAACGCATGCCTCTATTTTTCATCACAGGCACTAGAGTCAACTTAATTTTAGGACAGTTAATTTATGAAATATTTCTAGAATTTAGTGGTCCACCGACTTTCTTTCAAACTGACTTTTATGAAATCTTCTAAGAGCATCGCATGAATTCTTTCAATCTTTCAGCAATGAGGACATTGTTGCGTTTAAATTTGGGGGTGCGGTATTTATTTTCAACCTTGCTATTTTTAGGCATTCAAAAAAAAAAAAAAAAACTTTGCGATCAGATCCTACTCGTAGTTGGATGTCTACGTGGGGGCAAGCCAAAACGAAGGTAGGAAGCGTGATCAACGCATAAATAAAATGATTGCGACTTCGCTGCCAAATGGGCATGAGTTTAGACTGAGAAAGAGTGTCTTGCTCATAGTTGGATGCTCGCATGACATCCATGGGGGCAAGCCAAAATGAAGGCTACACACTTGGATTAGTGCAAGGTCATTAAAATAATATCTAAACTACGCAAGGACAAAAATCATTTGAAAACACCCCAGTTGAAAAAGTTTTTTTTTGAAATAAATCATGCGATGCACTGGAAACAAGTAAAGTCTTTTTAAAGGTTAAACTTGCGGTCCCTAAATTTTAGAAATATTTTAAGAAGAGACCTGGATAGGAATTAAGGAGATTTTGGTACATAGGATTTGAATAAGGCACCTCGAGAAATCTAGGAAAGAAAAAGGCGGCTAACTTTTTAGAGAAAATATTTAGTTTATGCTTGAGGGCAAGCATTGTTTTAAATTTGGGGGTGTGATAACGGGCAGAAATGCACGTTATTATAGCGGAAAGATATAAAACAATGAAGGATTGCGGCGGTAAAAATATATAAAATCGTGTCTAAAAGCATTAAGTTTAGAACATTGCGATCGCATGCGTCTATCTCATTAAAGCAGTTAATTTATGTAGCAGGAAAATGTGTTGGCACAAGGCAGAGTTGCGATCCAAGGAATTCAGCGTCCGAGCGCATTGAAAGATTGCGACCACAAGGCTATGAGATCGTATGCGTTCGCGAAGATCTGCTCAAGAAGGTGGCCGCATAGAGACGACACATCATGGTGGAAGCTTAATAAATCACGATGGGACAGAAAGCTGATGACGGTCGAATCTGAATTAAGTTGACAAGCTGTTAACGACACATTGTAGCAAGTACACTCAACTTTTCGGTGATAATTAATCGGCGCATTAGACAGAGAATTAATGACATCCCATCAGTGCAATCATTTGAGAGAAAAGCTCTTCACCCTAAAGCTCTATAAATACCAAAGACCAACTTCGTTAAAGGGGTTCCATTATTCAGAATTTAGAGTTCTTCTTCACCATATACTTAGATAGCTATAGTCTATAACTTTGTATACTTAGAAGGCAGAGGCGAGTGAAGAGAAAAGATGCCGAAAGATTGTCCTGGTTAACTCGGAAGAGTGCTGGGAAGCATTGAGAACAGAGAGAGGGTCGACTCTTATGGAAGCAAGAACATTATTTTGGGCATAGTAGAGAAAACTCAGTGTAAAAGCCTTGGGAAGCAAGACATTGCTACTAGGCTCTCTATCCTTATTTTCCATATTCATTATGTATTCTGAATTTATTTATAAAATGGAATTTGCATCTCTACATCTGTTCACTCTCTTTACATTACGCATGAGTAACTAAACTGTCGAATGGGTTGAGAAGCACTTAGCTAGTATAACCTGAGATCTTCACTTTATGCGATCACCTTGTATTATGTATGTGTCATTCGTCCTTTAGAGATGCTCAGGAGGGTGGTCTAAGGATAGCATCTAGGCTTGGAAAAGTTAGATTAGAATCTAGGTTGGGGAGAGTCAGATTAGAACCGCATAATCAAGAGATAGAAACTTAGGAATAAGTTCTGTTTGCTATTAACTCATTGAATGCACCCTAGAGATAGGATATGATGGTATGCAGTCACCTTGTATTTGTGTGCATCATTCATCACTGCATAGGCAAGAAATAGAGACTTAGGAATAAGTCCTATAGACATCATCATACATCGCATGCATCCTAAAACTAGAAGCTATAACATTTGCATTGGAAGATGAATTATTGTTGTATGTGTGTAGCATGATCGCATAGCTTGAACGCAATCTCAGGAAGCGCTAGCTAAATACCTTCTCAACCCTTTCCCCCACATACTCATTGTAACTTTCGTTGTTATTAACTCTTTTTGCAAGTCTGCCGCATAGAATATATACCTTAACTAACATACCAACCAACTCACTATTTTATTTGTCACTGCAAAGAGATCTGAAATCACCATCGCATACTATCTCTATAGTCCCCGTGTTCGACCCTGGGCTTACCAGGCAACCTAGTGGGATTTATATTTCGGTTTCGCTAGGAAAACTTGCATGCACGACGATTACACCACCATTACAATTTACACCATTATTTCATCATATTCACAACGCATCACTGCCCTGGCCTTAGCCTTGGCTGCCTTTTTTTCCTTCAGATAACGAAGACAATTCCTCTTCCAGTGTCCGTCCTGGTTACATTGGAAACATTTTCCTTTTTCAACCTATGCTGTACACTTCTTCAGGGTGACAGGTGTCGGGTTAGCAGATGCATTCCGTTTCCCTTTACCACCCTTCTTCTTCTTCCCCTATTCAGAGTTAAAAGTTGAAGGTGCAGACTTTATTCCTGAGGTCGAACCTCGATGGAACCTTTTAGAAGACGAGACAACATTTTCCTCACCTCCCTTTTTCTTCTTACTTTTTAGCAATGATTGGTAAGTCTGCAATTCATTGAGGAGAGTAGTAAGGGTATAGTCCACTTAGTTAATAATTGTATTGCTAACAAAGTGGAGGAAGCTCTCCAAAAATGAATGCAGGATAATACTAACCTAACTGCCCTCGTCGATTTTAGACCCATTCATCTTCGTCACGTTAAAGTGGACCATCATATTCAACACGTCTTCACGAACAGAGGTGCCTTCCTCCATTTTGAAGCTGTAGATGTGTTTCAGAGCCTCATGCTTAAGCTGTTCAGACGGCTGTCTGAACATTCCCCATAGGGACTCCATGATCTCATGTGTTGAGACCATGGGCTCATTGTTCTTGGCCAACACGTCATTAAGATTGGCCAAGATATAGGCTCGGGCCTTCTTGTTTGCCCGTGTCCAATGCTCGTACGCTGCCCAAACATTTCGAGTGGCGTCCTGAGGTGGAATAGGAGGACATTCCTCCGTAAGGAAAAACTTCAGATCCTCGATGATGAGTATCGTCGTGAGCATATGTTTCCAACGCGAATAGTTTTAGCCATTCAGTTTTTCGGCGCTAAGTAAACTGATAATGGTTGTAGCCATTTAAAATCGTTGCTGAAAAACGAATAAAATTTTATAAGACTTTGCAAAAACCACGTTTTTAATCAATTAGTTTTAGAAAAATAGATTCCAAGTACCCTAAGTGATAAGATTTCTATTTTGTAATGATGCCCCATCGAGGCAGGACAAACATCACCGGTGGGGATCAGATGTCCCTTCACTAAGATGAGACATTCTCAACTATTAGGCAGAACCAACTCTTGGAACTTAACCTAATAGCCACCATTTGTTCGGTCCAGAACTATTAACCCTTAACAATTCCGCGTAAGTGTAACCCCTCGTTTTTTGCCACAGAGTCCCACCCTAATGTGCCCATCATAGGGAAAAAGCAGATTAAGACAAGAGACTAAGTAACCTTATCCTCTTACAAGAGATCAAATAAAGAAACGCAAAAAAAAAAAAAAAAACCATCCTATAAGGGGACACACCCATGGTGCTCGAGGCGATGCGCAGAAACTTTATTTGATCCAACGAGAGAGACCGTGGGATATGTTGTCGCACTTCCCGCTCCCACTTACTATGAACATTCTCTTAATCTACCTTGATATTGACCTACCCAAACATCATCCTTTAGGGGGATGCTCCCAGAGTGTCACGAGGCCGATGATAAATCTCATGGTGTGGACTATAAGGAAGAAATGCGAGAGGTATAAATGAAGCATCAAATGCCCCAAGTGTTGCGATTGGTGTCCTAATTCTCCCGGAGTCTCGTTGTTTTGTAAAGATACACATTGTTAAATGAATAAAATAAGTGTTATTTAATTCTAACATTTACTCATTTCCAATAAACAAAGCTCCTTGGTTATGTTACGTGAACTTAAGCATGTATATGTGATATAGAAGTGGATCATGCCTTAAGTGATAACCTAAATAGGTCTGTAGTATAAGGATTAAGGTGGGATACCTAATCCTGGTGACACTACGGATACGACTCGCTTTGTAGAGGTTTGCAAGTGGTGTAAACAACTACAGATGGTAGATCCTAACCATTCATGTGGAGATGTACGAGCGGGGGTGTCCTATACAAAGAGTTTATATAAGACCTGGACCATGAGATGACTAGACTCTGTATATAACGTCGTTGATACTAGAGACTTGCATCTCACCTAAATGACCATAGGTGACACGACCTCAATACTGAGTGTTTTGGGAACTCCTGCCTTTGAGAGTGGTTCTTTGATTAGAATGGGTGAGAGTGGCCAGATTGCCAACTCAACATGCCTACCTTTTTGGGGACTTGTCTGATCTGGGAGCTGAGAACTCAATCCACAAGATGGAATTCACTCCTTTCCCGAAGTAAGGATAAGTAGACAGATTGCTCCCTTAAGGGCTGATTTCGGGGCTTGAACATAGTGGCCACAACTTCTCTTTGGAAGAGAAGACTCAGTCATGGTAGGACTATGAGTTATGTTCATTAGAGGGATCAGTGGTGCTTAAGGAGACAGATGTAACTATAGAGGCATAATAGTTGGCCCAGCTGTACTTACGAGCAATCTATGAAGGGTTGTCGCACTGCTGATTGGTTAAGATGGATACATAATATATCAGTGGTAAGGAGAGTTTAGCTGTCGGTCCTTAGTGGAGTGCCTGGCAGTTAACAGATGGTGGATCTCGTGACTAAAGAGTTTAGTCAGTTATTCATGTACCGTTGGAGCTTCGAGCTACAGGTCCATAAGGTCCCCTTGGTAGCTCAATGGATTCAATTGAGGATCAGTTCTTGGTGTTGATTTGAAATGTTAAAATTGATAAGAGGTATTTTGATTATATATGATATAATCGATATAATGTATGAGATACATCTAGTGGAGGATTGATGTAAATGAGATTTATATTAAGTACCATGGAAAAGGAAAAGAACTATGGTTTATATGTTTCATGAGATGAAATATTAAAACTATAGGTTATAAATATAGTATGATAAGTTGGTTATCATTTATATTTATAAAAATATTAATTATTGGATAATTAAATCTTTTTATTTAATAACCAATTGAGTGGGTGGTTATTGGATTTTCATGGTAATCGTGAGATAAAAGGAAAATGGTTTCCTAATTTTAGTAACTGTTGAAAAGTTCTTCATAAAATTTTTTTGAGATTTCTCTCGGCAAAAAGGAACTCACGGAGTTGTCAAGTAATTCTAAACGACAACTTGTGCTAGCTAAACGATCGAACAGTAGAGAGCTAAACGATCGTACAGTATTTACCAAACGATCGCACAGCTTTTGCTAGACGATTGCTTGTCCAAAGTAAACGATCGTATAGTGTCTATAGGCAACAGACCGAGCTAAACGATGAGTTAAACGATCGCATAGCTTTTGCTAGACGATCGAATAGCTTTAGCTAAACGATTGGGCATCGACCTATACGATAGGTCTCCACCATCTCCCACTTCCCCAGTTGTGTACATGATCAGTGTTTCCTCCTTTGTCTGCCTCATACCAAGTCCGAACAGAGCCCACCATTTGGATTCTCACACCGAGAATACCAAGGTAGCCTTGTTGATGTTGTCATACTCAACTCGACACCGTCGAGGTTCTGTGGAGGCCGTTCATGTTGCTGAGGAGTTCGTGACCGAGGCAATCGTTGAGGACGAGAGCAAAGTGTTCGTGCTGTGTTGCGGTCATGTAGATCCAGTGTTCGAGGTTGTTGTTGTTCGAGCGGTTGTGCGCAAAGAAGCGTGGAGACACATCTTCAAATGTTCGTAGAGTTTTCTCTTTCTTCATTTGAGTTTTCATGCTGTAATTTCTATATTAATTGTATAACCGCATGTTTCTGTACGACTATAATTTGTATTGTTCATTCATGATTGTAATTTGGAATGTTCTTATTTCCGCTGCTCATGGAAATCTTAAGTCCGATTTCCTTCACCAAGTACCTCCCACTGAATCTTCTACCTAGGGGTTTATTAACCTAGACAATCCAGCTATTGATTATAATCTAAGTCATTTATTAAGTTTGCAAAAAAACAACTTTTTTCTTTCAAATAAAAAACAAGTTTAAGTAGTCACATTAAACTCTTTAATGGATTGTCCTTAACTTGCATGCATGCATCCAATCTATCTAATTCACCTTTTTCAGGTAGGTTCCCAAGTAGGAGTGTTCCGTTGCTGTCACCTTAAATACCCCAGCCTAGACAGAACCCGCCTTAGACAAAAAGGTCCCTTATAGATAGATTTGCTACACTTTAACCTTTTACTAATTATTTTAGTTCTAATTTCATTTTATAACCATTATAAAATAAACAACTAAAACACACATGCCACATAACGAAGTATTTATAACGATTATAAATATTACGTTAAATAAATAATGCATACATAAATATAACCCTTATATTATATGATGCATGAGCATGCACTTATGTAAATTAAACCACGCTTGGCTTCACTAAATCATAACAGTTATAATAAAGAGAATATGCATGACCAATGCATAATCTATGGTGGGATTTATCTATATGTACATACCATATGACATAAAAAAAAATATATCACATGTATAAAACCATGGATTAATGGACCGGGATGAACCAATACAAAACCAGAATGAGAAAACTATCTATTACATTATTCTACCAAGTAAACCGGTTCACAAGCGAACCGGGTCTTAAACCATCGGGCGAAGCTCCCATCGTTTAGCAAATGCTTCCAGGTAAACAATCGTGTAGCGCACACTAGACAATAACGCAAAAGCTAAACAATCGCATAGACAATAATGAGGTCACGAAGCCTGGTCATCTAGATGATCTCTTAGCACGTGAAAGGTAAACAATTTACCATGCATTTACTCCGCGATCGTATAGTCAGTAACTAAGCGATGAGGCTTGCTGAGCTATACGATCGTCTAGTGCGTGCGTGCGTTAAATGACAACCGAGCATCCGATACTCAACGATCGTCTACCTCATCGTCTACACGAAATGACCAACGCTTGATCGTCTTCTTCCTTGAAGAACAGCAACCCTTGCTCCGAACTTCATCCTGAACGACTCAAGACTCAAACTAACTTTGAAATTACATACTCAATAGCAATTAATTGTGCCCAAAAACGCATGGGCCTTAACAATTAACTTGAGAATTCAACAAACCGAGGTTACATCCTAGAATACTCCATTAATCCATACATCCACAAATGAATTAACAATTAAAACAGAGAGTAGACATGTTGCACCCACCAAGAATGTAAATGCAATTCTTTTGCAGCAATGAATTAGAATATCAGAAACGGTAAATTGGCCAGTTGTACTTACAAGCATCTGTGAAGGGTCATTGTACTAATGACTGGTTATATCCAATGGACATAGAAATATATCTATGGTAAGAAGAGTTCAACTGTCGGTCTTTAGTGGAATGCCTGGTAGTTAACGGATGGTGGATATCGTGGTTAAATAGTTTAGTCAGCTATTCACGTACAATTGGAGCTTCGAGCCATAGGTCCATAAGGTCCCCTTGGTAGCTTGGATACAAGTTGAGAGTCAGTTTTTGTGTCAGTTTGAAATGTTCAAATTGAAAAGGGGAGTTCAATTATATATGAATAATTAACTTTATGTATAAGATACAGTAATTTAGAGGAAATTGGATATAAATATGATTTATATCTAGTGAAGGAAAAATACTATGATTAATATATGATATTAATTCATAGGTTATGAATATGATGTGATGATATTCATTGTCTATTAATTGGACAGTTAAAGAGGTAATATGACGATGTCTCTTCTGTTTTCATAATGGATGAGTAAGTTAAAAAATCACTTTGAGATGCTTATATAGCTCACGATGTGTTAAGCATTGTATGCATATACATTGTGTTGAAGGGTGTCATCGTTTAGCAAAACCCGTGCCTATACGATAATGCTTGAATGATCGTTTACCTATATGATAATGCTGAGCAATCGCTTAACGATTACACCCGCACGCATTATTTAATAAACAATCGTTTACCTTTTCCTAAGCGATCATTTAACGCCCAATATTTACTAAACGATCGTATAGATGATCGCTTAGTTTTTTCCTACACGATCGTTTAGACTATCACTTACCATTTCCTACACGGTCGTGTACTTCACCTAAACGATCAAGCATTTTGTCTATACGATAGACGAGCCTATCTCCCATTTGCTTGATCGTTGTATACGAACTCCCTTCCTCCCCTTTACCAAATCCGAACAAAGCCCACCCTTCGGATTCTCAATCCAAGAATACTGAGGGCTCTGAGTGGTGGTGTCGTCCCGTCGTCCCTGTTTCCTTTTGTTCATGTGGAGACTGTTCGAGGTAGACGATTGTGTTTTGTTGAGCGATAGCTTACTATCTCAGCATAAACGAGATTTTCTATGTAGAATAAGTCTTCAACTGATATGATTTCTCGATCTCTTATTTATTGTTCCTTTGACCATGTCAATAATTTAGCATTATGAATGCATATTTGTATGTTTGAATGTATATGTGGAAATTTTGTCACAATGAATTGGAAAGATCCGCTTTCGCTCGTAGGTACTCTTGAATAAGAGTTCCTTCAATTGGTATCAGATCCAGGTTACGATCCTGGGACCTATGTGAAGGATATCTTAGCGAAGAGTATCCGTGAGCGCATTCAGATCTTTCCAATTTCACCGTGACCGAAATACAACATATACATTCAAACATACAGTTATGCAAACAAACAGTAATTAACGGCATGCTTCAAACAATAAAATACAAGGGAAAAGTTCTCATACCAGTTGAAGACGCTCTTCAAGCTTTGGAACTCAAATGCATCGGAAGACCTCTACACAAACTCTAACGCCAAGCAAATACGTAGGCTGCAGCAGCACAATCAATCACGAACAAATGAACGCAGCGGGGATGACACCACCAAAATGGAGCCCTTGGTATTCTCAGAGTGAGAACCCAAAGTGTGGTCTTTGGTGAGTTTGGTAGAGGTAGGAGGAAGAACTAATCGTGTAGACAATAAGCAAGTGGGAGAGAAAAGGAAGCTATCGTATAGCTAAATGCTTATCGTTTAGAAGAAGCTATACGATCGTGTAGGTTTTACTAAAGATCGTTTAGGAAAAGGTAGACGGCCGTTTAGAAAACACGACACACTATACGATCGTTTAGGAATTAGCGTGCGATCATTTAGGCACAAGGTTTGCGATCGTTTAGCCGCTGAGCGACTATCGTATAGGCTCTCGACTTATGCGATTGTTTACGTTTCCACACCAACACCAAAATTTTCCGAACTTTTCGATCCTCTGCAAAATGAAACAAAATTTCATTTTATTCTTCGATTACAATAACAGATGCAATTTTTCCCGCTCACGCACGTCTGAGAGAAATTTTAGGCCAATTATCATATAATTAACCAATTAAATAATTAATAAATATAATCATATTATATTCTTACCCTATAGTTTGATATCACATATCTACTATATTAATTTCTCCTTTACATGATATAAATTATATTTATATCTAATTTCTTCCAAAATAATGCATCTCATACATTTAGTCAATTACATCATATATAATTTAACTAGTCCAATTATATCATATGTAATCGAACTCCCTCTTGTCAATTTAAACATTTAAAATTAACCCAAATACTGATTCTCGACTTTATCCAAGCTACCCAGAGGACCTAATGGACTTGTGGCTCGAAGCTCCAATGGTCCGTGAATAGTTGACTAAACTCTTTAGCCACAAGATCCACCATCCGTTAACTGTCAGGCATTCCACTAAAGACCAACAACTGAACTCTTCTTACCATAAATATATTTCTGTGTCTATTGGATATAACCAATCATGAGTACGATGACCCTTCACAGATTCTCGTAAGTACAATTGGGCCAATTTATCGTTTTGTCTCTATAGTTACATCTCACTCCTTAAGTACCACTGATTCCTCTAATGAACAATACAACATAGTCCAACTATGTGTGAACACCTCTTGGGCCAAGAGAAGATGTGTGGTGCCACATCGTTCAAGTCCTGAAATCAGCACTTAAGGAAGCTATCTATCTACTTCCCCTTCCTCAGGGAAGGAGTGAATTCAATCTTGTGTAGTTGAGTTTCCAGGTCCCAAATCAGACGAATCCCCAAAATGGTAGGTTTGAATCGGCGACCTGGCCACTCGCACCCATACAAATCAAAGGACCGCCCTCAATGGCAGGAGTTCCCAACTCACTCAGGATGGAGGTCACGTTACCTATGGTCATCCTAGTGAAGTGAAGTCTCTATCATGAACGATGTTATACAACGAGACGTTAACACTTCGTGGTCAGGTCTTATACAAACTCTTTGTATAGGACGCCCCCACTTGCATGTCCCCAACACGAATGATCAGGATCAGACCATCTTTGACAAGTCACAATACTTGTGACCATTTCACAAAGCGGGCCGCATCCGTAGTGTTACCAAGATAAGGTTTCCCTCCTATATCCATATACTACAAACCATTTAGGTTATCACTCAAGACAAGATCCACTTGTATGTCACCACATACATGCTTAAGTTACATACAGATAACCAAGGATTTTATGTTTATTGGTTTGTGATAAAGCAAATAAAACATGCAACTAAGCAAAAAACAAGATGTGAAGTAAATATCATATATTATACAACACAAGCGTTCGTACAAACTACAGAACACGAGACTTTAGGGCATTAACCCCAACACTGTGGGCCCATAACCCACAGGTCCTAGGATCATAACTTGGCTCTGATACCAATTGAAGGAACTCTTATTCAAGAATACCTACGAGCAGAAGCGGATTTTTCCAATTCATTGTGACAGAATTTCCACATATACATTCAAACATACAAATGTGCATTCATAATGCTAAATTATTGACATGCTCAAAGGAACAATAAATCAGAGATCGAGAGATCATACTAGTTGAAGACTTATTCTTCACAGCAAATCTCGCTCACGCTGAGATGGTAAGCTATCGCTCAGGAAAACCCAATCATCTACCTCGAACAGTCTCCATACGAACAAAAGGAAATGGGGACGACACCACCACTCAGAGCCCTCAGTATTCTTGGAGTGAGAATCCAAAGGGTGGGCTTTGTTTGGATTTGGTAGAGGGAAGGAGGAAGGGAGATCGTATACAATGATCAAGCAAATGGGAGATAGGCCCGTCTATCATATAGACAAAATGCCGTGTAGGAAAAGGTGAGCGATCGTCTAAACGATCGTGTAGAAAAAACTAAGCGATCGTCTATACGATCGTTTAGTAAATATCAGGCGCTAACGATCACTTAGGAAAAGGTATATGATTGTTTAGTAAATATTGGGCACTAAACGATCGCTTAGGAAAAGGTATACGATCGTTTACTAAATAGTGCGCGCGGGTGTAATTGTTAACTGATTGCTTAACACTATCCTATAGGTAAACGACCGTTCAAGCACTATCGTATAGGCACAGGTTTTGCTAAACCATGACACTCTTCAACACAATGTCTGTGCATACAATATTTAACACATCGTGAGCTATTTAAGCGTCTCAAAATGATTTTTCAACTTACTCATCCGTTATGAAAACAGAAGAGATGTCGTCCTATTATCCCTTTAACCGTCCAATTAATAGACAATGAATATCATCACATCATATTCATAACCTATGAATTAATATTATATATTAATCATAGTATTTTTCCTCCACTAGATATAAATCATATTCATATCAAATTTCCTCCAAATTACTGAAGTGAAGTGAAGTGAAGTCTCAGTCATGAATAGAGTTATATGACGAGATGTTAACACTTCGAGGTCAGGTCTTATACAAACTCTTTGTATAGGACGCCTCCGCTCGCATGTCCCCTACCGAATAATCAGGATTAGATGATCTGTGACAAGTGACAACACTTGTAACTATTCCACAAAGCAGGTCGCGTCCGTAGTGTTACCAGGATAAGGTTTCCCTCCTATATCTATATACTACAGACCATTTTAGTTGTCACTTAAGACATGATCCACTTATATGTCACTACATACATGCTTAAGTTACATAAAGACAACTAGGGATATTAAGTTTATTGATTTGTGGTAAAATAAAAAACATCTAAATGTGCAAAGTCAAGAAGTGAAGTAAATATCATATATATTATACATCACAAGCGTTCTTACAAAGTTGTTTACAAACTACAGGACACGAGACTTTAGGGCACAAACCCCAACAATCCATAATGTTACCAGGATAAAGCACTCAACCTTATCCATATACTATAGACCCTTTAGGTTATTACTTGAACATTATCCACCTATATGTTAATTATATATTGTTCAAGTCTCATGAAATAACCTTGGATTTTACTTTAATGAATAACTTATTATTGTATATTTAAAATAATCAACTCTTATGTCAAATAACTAATTAACTACGAGGCTTTAGGGCATAAATCCCAATAATATCCCACTTGCACTAAAGCTGGTGAGACATGTATCCTAGGGCATACTCTATACCCAACATGTTCTCTCATTTGCCGTAGTAAAGTAGAATATATCTTGTAGTCCTAGGAATTCTAGGTGACCCACACACTTTAGCCTATTTATATAAATCAAAATATATGTCACAAAAGACCATTTTTAGTCAGTACCATGGTGCTTTCTCTCAATTTACCTTTACCATAGGTTTTGGTGTTTTTTAATATCCTTAGTTTCAGTCATTGCACCACTAATATTTGAATCTTATTCAGATATTTATTTCTCACATATTTTATAGTTTTAATTATGAATCATATTTATAATTAACTATACGCTATAATATATCAATATACATTATACTTTATATTAATCACATTAATATAATTAATACTTTTAATTCCCTTAAATAATTTAAACAATTCAAATTACCCCAAAAACAAATATTTATTGTTTTATCCTTAGTGAGCTAGCAAAGGGACCTTATGGACCTACAGATCAGAAGCTCTAGTGATACGAGATTAATTAATTAAACTCTTTAATTACATTAATTAACATTCATTAATTGTAGATATATTTCTATGTCTATGGATATAATCAATCAACAATAAGTCGATCCTTCACGAGTTGCTCATAACTACAACTGGATCAAGTTATCATTTTACCCCTACAATTACATCTATTTCTTTTAGTAGCACTAGGCCCTCTAATGAACAAATAATTTATAGTCTAAATATAAACTAATCTCTCTCGGGCTAGTGAAAGGGTGAGGTCTCATTATTTATGACTTGGAATCAGCTATTAAGGGAGCAATTCATCTACTTACCCTTAAGATGGAAAGAAATGAATTTCATCTTGTGTAGCTATGTTCCCTGCTTCTCACTGGAAAAAATCACCAAAATGGTAGGCTTATCAAATCGGCGAATCTGGCCACTCTCACTCATACAGATCAAATTATTGCCTTCATAGACAAGAGTTCACAACTCACTCAGAATTAATATCAAGTCATCTATGTTCATCCTATTGAAATGTTAATCTTTTCAAGTAACGTCATTATAAAGAGAGACTGTTAGGTCTATTAAGGATGTATATTTTCTATATTAATTCCCCTAAAATTATGTTTATTATTTGCTTTAAATGCTAATTTTGTAGGTAAAACGGTCCCAGAGGCATTTTGGAGTCATTACAAGAAAATTATGCTAAAAAGATAAAAAATGACCAAGAAAATCAACAAATTGAAGAGAATTGAGTAAACACTTAGAATGTCATCGAGTAAGGTTGTCGAGTATCATCAAATTCCATAGAGTAATTACTAAAAAGGTCATCGAGTGAATGCTACCGAGTAATCAAGCATCGAGTATCAAATGTGAAATAGAAAACTCGCTTTTTAAACTGCATAAAAACTCAATGCATTCATTCTTTTTTGAATTTTGACGCGATACATCCCGCATGCGCGCCTCGCGCAACCAAGCGTCAACGATGCATCTCAATGCTATCCCTACAACTATAAATAGATTTCTTTCATTTTGGCTGAAGGGAGGAGGATAGTTTTCTTTCATTTTTGGCTGAGGAAAGGAAGCACAATTTCGATGGAGGCTGAAATTTCTCTCTGTATCAATTAGTCTCTATGGTAATTTTGTTTCCTACCTAGGTTAGATTTTGATTTCTTTTAAATTTGTATTCAATAACTTGTAATTCTTTATGAATTTGTCTATGAATTTATGAAGTAATTGAATCTTGTTTCTATTTCATGAGTTCTTGCAAATTCCTTTGAGTTTTCTACTTTTCTTTATCTTTAGCAATCTGAATTTGAGCATTCTTGAATCTGATTTTAATTCTTGAAGAATGTTGAATGATCTATATCTTGAGCATGTTTAGCCTAGATGCTTGGTTTTGTCACATTCACTCATGATTGAATACGTTGCTTTTATTGTGTTCAATAGAATGTCTAGCCAAGATCTCCAAGAGGCAATAGTAATTGTGTGTTGAATGTCTAACTAACCTAGGACACACTAATTACTAGATTTGGAGAAAATTCGGTTAATTGAGTAAGCTATCTTAACAATTAATCGATGCAATTGAATCCTAGAACTTAATGGATGTGTTTTCTTTTCTATATGACCGGTACCCAATAGAGGTAGAAGCAAGTACAAAGATTAGGGTTAGGGCTATCCTATCTTAATCGTTGATTAGGACGCTTTCTTGACTAGGTTATGCTAGTTGTTCGCCTTTGTAGAGACTAGTTTAATCTAGATTAAGTAAGTATTTTCGTGCTTAATTCGATTGTGAATTAAATTTGTAGAATTCAATGATAAGAATTACAATGACCGTCTAACTTGGAGTAGAAGCAAGATTGTTCTAAACTTGGTTACAACTATCCTTTATCTTTTGATTTTTAGCATGCTTCTTGTCTTAATAAAAAATCCTCGTTTTATAGCATTCATAGTTAAGCTTGGTTAAAGAAAGGATTAAATAACATTTCTCTGTGGATCGACCTCTTACTTCCACTTTAACTACGAGTTAATTAGGTTGTTGTTTGAGCTTTATAAATATTGTTTGTTTCGGGTTAGTTAGAACTAACGACACCTACTTAGCTTCAGACAGAGACTAATCATTTTGTGGTCTGATCTTAAACAAACTCTTTGTATAGGATACCCTCACTCACATCTCTCCACATGAACGATTAGGATCACATCGTTTGTAACACTTTACAACTATTGTAACAATTACAAAGTGAGTTGTATCCATAGTGTTACCAGGATAAGATACTCAGCCTTATCCATACACTACAGACCATTTAAGATATTACTTAAACACGATCCACTTGTATGTCTACCACATACATGTTTAAGTTACATAGAATAATCTTGGATCTTAGTTTATTGGATTGAGTTAATGCAAACTAAATATTTGAACAAAATAGCATCTTAAATAAATAATTTATGTACAAAAATTTAAAAACGACGAGACCTAAAAGATTTAGGGCACCAAACCCAACAAATGGTTGATTTAATCGATATAACTAATCAATTGTATATTAAATGTTAATTAAGTCTCATGTATTACTTGTCTCCTACTTAAAGAAGGTAATTAATCATATGTCCTCAACACTTGAGGTGTCTTAAGAGATTTCTCCTTAGAAATTATTAACTTCACTTTAAAACGATACATTACTATTGAAGGAACTTTTATTTAAGAGAACTAGTGAGCAGAAGCAAGATCTTTCAAAGCCCATTGTGAAAGAATAAATATATTCACAAACATACAAGAACAGTTATGCATTATAGAGGAAATTGCAACATGCTTTCTTACTAAAACAAAAGGAATTGAGAGACATACCTTTGAAGAACTCTTCTTCTGGGAATCTCTCGCTCTCGTGAGTAATTGTCCAACAATTTCTCGCTCTCGTGACAATCACGAACTGTCTGATCCTTGAATAGCAACCCTCGACACTACCACTCAGAAACCTTGGTATTCTCGAAGTGAGAATTCAGGAGGTGTGGGCTTTTTGTGAATTTGATGGAGGGAATGAGGAAGTATACGATCGAGCTACACGATTGAGTAAGTGGGAGAAAGGTTTAGTCTATCATATAGACAGTGGGTACTCAATCGTCTAGTAATCTCTCGCTCGATTGTTTAGTCTCTCGTTCGATCGTTTAGTCTATTGTAAGGGCTAGTATAGTCTCTCGTGAGCAATTGACTAAATATCAATAATGAAGCGATCATTTATAAAAATGAAAACACTTTTCATTTTTATTCTTTAGTTATTAAAACTAAAAATAACCTCCCACTTCACGCACGGTTAAAGGAGAAACAATCTAAACAATTATCTCATAATTGTTTTTATTATAAATAAATATAATAACTAACTTATTATATTATATTTATAACCTATAGTTTTAACATTACATCATATGTAATATTTAAACCATAGTTCTTTTCTCCTTTATTGAATATAAATCATATTTATATTAATTCTACCAATTAATGTATCTAATAAATCAAATCAAATATATCATATATAGTTGAACCAATTTAATTATATCATATATAATCAAATTTTCTCTTGTTAATTTGAACACTTCAAACTAACCCAAAAACTGATTCTCAACTGGAATCCATTGAGCTACCAAGAGGACCTTATGGACCTATAGCTTGAAGCTTCAACAGTATGTGAATAACTGACTAAACTCTTTAATCATGATATCTGCCATTCGTTAACTGCCAGACACTCCACTAAAGACCGATAGCTACACTCTTTGCACTACAGATATATTTTTATGTCCATTGAATATAACCAATCAACATTACGATAATCCTTCACATATCAGTTGAGCCAATTTACTATTTTGCTCCTATAGTTACATCTAAATCCTTAAGTATTACTAATTCCTCTAATGAACAATACATCATAGTCATACTATGAGTGAACACTTTTCGAGCCATGAGAAAGTGTGTGGTGCCACATCATTCAAGCCCCGAAATCAGCCCTTAAGGGAGCAATCTATCTACTTACCCCTACTTCGGGGAAGGAGTGGATTCCATCTTATGTAACTGAGTTCCCAGCTCCCCAATCAGATGAATCCCCAAAGTGGTAGGTTTGAGTCGGCAATCTGGCCACTCGCACCCATGCAAATCAAAGGACCGCCCTCATAGGCAGGAGTTCTCAACTTACTCAGGATTGAGGTCATGTTACCTATGGTCATCCTAGTGAAGTGAAGTCTCTGTCATGAACGGTGTTATATAACGAGACGTTAACACTTCGTGGTTAGGTCTTATACAAACTCCTTTGTATAAGATACCCCTGCTCGCATGTCTCCACATGAATGAACAATATCAGACCATCTGTAGCACTTTAGAATACTTGTAACATCTACAAAGTAGGCCGTATCCGTAGTGTCACTAGGATAAGGTTTTCCTCATTATCCATATACTACAGACCATTTAGGTTATCACTTAAGGCATGATCCACTTGTATGTCTCTACATACATGCTTAAGTTACAACGATAACTAGGGATCTTAGTTTATTGGTTTATGGTTAATGCAACTAAAATATCCCATATTTCATAGACAATAGTGAAGAAAATATTTCATATTATTACATCACAAGTGTGTGTTCATAGGTGTTTATAAACTACAAAACCCTACGAGATTTAGAACATCAACCCCAACAATCTCCCACTTGTCCTAAAGCGAGTGTGTGTATAAGACAAAAACAAGTACAAGATAATAAACTAGGGCAATATGGCCCAGTACAAAATCTCCCACTTGCCCTAGTCCAACCAGACCCATGCTTTATAGATGACCCTAAAACACAATAGCCGTGAGAGCCTTCGTAAATGGGTTAGCAATGTTGTGCTCTGAAGCTATCTTTGTGACTATCACGTCCCCTCGATGCACAATCTCACGGATGAGATGATATTTTCGCTCTATATGTTTGCCATGCTCGTGACTCCTAGGCTCCCTAGAGTTCGCCACAGCATCACTATTATCACAATAAAGAGTGATGGGCCTAGACATGTCCGAACAACACATGGATGCATATGATGCAAGGTTCAAATCCATGCGATGCTACTTCTAGAAATGCGTTAATTAACAATGTTCTTGTAGTATGTTGTGCGTTGTCACAAGTTTCCTTGCGTTAAAACCAAGTATAATTTCACCGTAAGTTTCTCGGTGTGATCCGAGGTCGAACATAGGGACTGTTTGAGGTTATTGCGTTATGCTTGTGATACATGCGACCAGGGGTTTTCAATTAATAAAAGTTATTGTGTACAAAAATATAAACATGCGAAAAAGTAAGCGGTAAAGATGCGATAATAAAATAAATTGTGTTAAAGTAAAGCTAAGCTAAGATGATATAAGATACAGGTCTCATGATGCAAGATACTGAGGTCAAGGCTGGCTGTGAAGGTTATGCAAAGATCGTGTAATGCGGTGACAAGACTTATGTACGAAGCAGAAACAGAAAAGATAATTAATACCAACATTGCAAGTTCCTTAGTTGCGTTAAAGGCATAAATACGGTTTCTCTTTTCCTGTGATGCACACCTCTCGGTGATTGGTCACGTTCTCACATCTCTGTGGTGAAATAGGGACAAACGTAATGACCACAAGGTTGCTTCCATCTCTGGAAGTACTTCTTGCTTTAGTTAACACATTCTTCTAACCTTCTCTCGACAGATGAGAATGGCATCTTCAATTCTGCTCTCACAGGTGAAGATGCCGTCTAACATACTTTAGCTAAACGTTATTATTTCTTTAGCACAGAGTAAGTTACTTGTTTAATTCATATTAATTACCAAGGGATTAAGAAGACTTTATGAAGAAAGCGATAAACGGAGGAATGGAAATAGACAGAGAAGGGGGTATGAAATCGATCGAGACATTCAACATTTCTATTCAGCGTCTGATACATGATGTGTGAATGAAGAGATTAAGAAGGTGAAATACACTTGATGAAAATAGAGTTAGAAACAAATACAAATGAGCGCGAACGTCTTAACGCCGATCTGGATGGAGATTTGCTTGCCGGTGTAGATGGATCGTGCAGAAGGATGAGCTTCCCTCTCAGGCTTGCTCAACCGGTTGCAAGGATCTAAGCACATAGCTTCGCGGCAGGGATCTGGCAAATTCGCACTGAGACTCACCTCTCGGCCTTGTCTATTTTCTTCCCGGATTTCTTTTGATTAATACTCAGCTCAGCCTCTCTCTCAGTAATTTAGCAGCAATTAGCCCTCGTATCAATTATACCTTTCTGTGAATTCTATGAGGGTATTTATAGGTGAAAAGCTTTGACTCTTGGCTGTGGACCCCACTTCTTGTTATGGAAATTCCGAAGATGGAGGAATAGATATTCCTTCTGTTATGCAATCAGACCGTCAAATCTGCACAACGGTTAGTTGTACACGTGTCGCAAACTTCCGCCTTTGCATTGCTCATTTGCATCTTTCGATCAGTTTCTCGCATGCGGTGTTATTTTTATTACCGCATGCGGTTGAAATTCAGCTCGGGATCGACTGTCACATTGCGCCGTCATTGCGTTAATCGTCTCTTCATTGTTGATTGATGGGTGCAATGTAACAGAGATGTGTTATTCTGTTTCTCGTTGAGCCTTGATCGTAAGCGGTGATTTGGTTTCCTGCAAAACAGAGTAAAAATATCTTCTTTTACCATCTTGACGATGTTAGTGGGTGTAATTGCGTTAATTCATAATTATTGTATTTCTGAGCTAATTTTCATACAATCAACGTATATTGCTTCTCTTTTGGCCGCAATATCTAGATAAGGCAGCATAAATAACTTGTATTTCGACAAGTTATCACACCCCCAAATTTAGATATATGCTTGTCCTCAAGCATATCTTCTACTAAGACAATAAAGCTAAATCCCTCTCCTATATTTTTGCGTCGATTGGCTGCTCCAAATGTTACACTTAGGCACATTTCTTAACAACGCAATTTCCTTCTATCCTTGCTAATTCTGAACAAAGCCCTACTTTATTCTTCTATATAACAAAATTATGCTCAAAGATGCTTTTCTAATTTTGAAAACAGAATGTTTATCTCTTCTTTGTCAAAACAACTCGATATGTCTATATGCAGCAATCAAAATTTGCATTATTTATTAGAGACTGTTGGTCATGGTTACACTCTTCGTTTTGGTTTGTTCCCACGGGTGTCATGCGAACATCCAACTACAGTTGTATGCCAATTTCAACTTTAACTCATGATATTCAGAGGAGTTGTCTCTTACACTCTTTTATTTTCTCTTTTATTGCGTTATTCTTGGAAACCCACCTTCGTTTTGGCTTGCTACTACGGGTGTCATACGAACATCCAACTACGAGCATACTCCTTTCACAACTAAACTCTTATCAGGTTGGGAACATTTTTGAGGTTTTCCCTTGTGCTGACATTGGAGTTTGGCATAAGATTTTTTTTTATATGAAATGGAAAATGAACGCATTTTTTTAATCATCGCATATTCTTGATCTTATCTGCTCAAACATTCCCCACCCCTAAATTTAAAGATAAGAAGGGTCCTCATTGAGTTGTTTAGATAGACTAGACAAACACTTAGAATAAAAATTTCAAAAAGAAGGTTTGAGCATAACTTTGAAAGATAAAAGGTAAAGTAATGCTAAACTAAGAATTAACTAAGTGTGAGTTAGAATTTACAAAGTACGGGAAATGTTTCTAAGTATAAACATATATTACATCATGGCAATGCAATGAATAACGCAATCAATAAAAGATCAGAACATCGCAAATATTGACAAAGGATGATAAAGAAAAAGGCACAGGCAGAAAGGAGTGAATATGTACTCAATTGTATTGAATATTAACAAAGTATACAAAGAATTAAAAATTAACGCAACACAAAAATTGTTGCTTATACAAAGAATCAAAGAATTTTGTTAACTTAGAAAAAAAATAATGAATTGAATAAAAATATAGAATGGCCGCAAAAATATAAAACTTATTGTTGAGGAGCCGGAAGATCTGGAGGAAGGTTCTGAGGTGGTGCTGCAGGAGCATCTTCAAATTTCAGTTGCTGCCTGAGATGCGGAGTCATCATAGGACCATGAAGATAAGCTGTGAGAAAGTTAAAGTACTCATGGTTTCTCTCCGCAATCTGTCTTTGATGGCGATGGACTTTGAAAATATTGCGTTGAGTATTGATCAACGCCTCCCTTGATGTGGCAGCATTGCACTGTATATCATCAATTTGCTCCATTACCACATCAAATCTTTGGTTGAAGAAGTCTTGTTGCTGAGCAAAAAGTTGCTGTTGTTGGGAAAAGAGAGATTGCATTTCAGCTAACTTAGCAGCCAAGGAAGGGATGGAAGGTTGCGCCTGTGATGTCTCGCCAACATCGTGTTGGGGTTGGGCAGAGGTGCCTTCACCCAAATCGTGTGGGTCATTAATATGCGGCGGTGGAATGGAAGGTTGCGGTTGAAGCTGCAGGTGAGTAGACTGGTGGGTAATGCGGTTGGAGAATTTGGAGTGAAGAGAAGGTTGGTGAAATGCTCATGGAGTGGAGAAGAAGGTTGTGCGGGTGAGCTTGAAGGGCTTGGAGGGCGGATAACTAAAGGTAAAGGGTCCAATAGTTCTAGATCTTGCGTTGTTTCTTCTTGGACTTTCCCTTTTTCCTTATCATCTCTGTGCTGTCTCTTTGGCCTGGGTTCTTGCGGCGTATTGAGATCGATTGCGGGCCTCTTTAAAGGTAACTCTGGGCAATGCGGGGAATCTTTGAGGAGCAGCCTCAGGATTTTGATATTGATGAGGCCATGGACTTCTTCCATGGGTTCCTCCTCAATGCCTACGCCCATTGACAGGCACAGACTTGAGATAGTCCATGGAAAGAAATATCGTCCTCTAATGTGCCCCACAAAGCCTCGAATTTGGCTTGTGATCAACCGACCCACATCGATTGGAATGTCGCGCGCAATGCAGTATGCAGCCATAACTCGATCCCTTGAAATGGTCTTGTCATGGCAAGTTGGGATCAACCGCTTCTTAACTAGATAAACCCAAAGCCTTACCTCCGGAAGCAGAGTCTTGGACGCAAGGGTCTTGATGCCTTTTAAAGAAACCGACCACGTCGTGTTCGGTTGCATTAATACTCGTAGCGCATCTTCCAACTGTTGTTCTGTGGGATCATCAATGATTTTGTTACTCGGTACATCCGGGTTATCCTTCATTTGGTATAGCTCATTGATGTCCTTTGCGCTGAAAGGCACCACTTGCCCTTTTATGGTCACCGCATCTCTGGTGCCATGTAGCTGTCCATGGTAAAAGTCACGTACTACCTTTGGAACAACAATGGCTGGGCACTAGCAAAATGTATCCCAGCCATGCTCCACGACCACGCTCATGATGAGATCAGGTAGTGGCATTGGCGCAGGGTAAAAGACCATCTCCATCAACAAGTCGTCATTTTCTTTCTTTCTGGATGGACGTGCCTTTGCCAATGCAGACTTGCTGCTTTCTGCAACCGCTTTGCCCTTTTCTTTAGCCAACGCAAGGCGGGATTGTTGCCTTTTTTTTCTTTCCTGTTCCTTGTGTTGTTGCGCCTTATTTCTTCAAGCCTTAAGATTTCGTTATTGCAGCGAACTTCCTCATCATGCAATTTTCTTCTTCTATGACCTTCTGTGATGATGATTTTTGCCTGCTCCATTTTATCCTACTTTTCCTCCTCTTCTTTTCTTTTTATTTATTTTTCTTCTAATGCGATTATTAATTTTTGAGGTTCAATAAAAGACCCTTGCGGCGCATTCTCCCTGCGACGCCGTATCAGGGGGGTATCTTCTTCTTCTTCGCCTTCTTTCACCGCAACCATTTGCGTTGTTTTAGGTTGCACCGGTTCCAATAATTGCGCTATTTCCCCCTATCCTCCCTCATGGAGGTTGATTCTCCATCCTTTTTAGGGCTCACAGCCTTCTGTTTCTTTTCTTCTTCCTTTTTTAGGCGCTTTTTTTCATGCCGGCGCATTCTTCTCTCTTCCTTCTACTTCTTCTTCCTTTCCTTCTCATCTTCCTCATCTTCGTCATCATTTTTCCTCTTTATTCTTTTTCTCCTTGCGATGATGAGATGACTTAGCTTCTCCAGCCTTTCTCCCTTTTCCTTCTTCTTCTTTTTCTCTTCAGCTCCTTCTGGTTGCGTCTCCATTGCAACTTCAGAAGTCTCTACCACAACTTTAGCCTCCTTAGCAATCTCTTCCATCGCAACTCTGAAGCGTCCGTCATAGGTTTCTGCGTTGGCAATTACCTCAGAAGTCTCGAAGGTTAGAGTGTCTCTTCTTGTATATTCTTCAATCACCACTGCCTCTGCCACCACCATTTCTTCAGCCACCACCACCTCTTCAGCCATCACCGCCGCCACCTCCTCCATGGATAGTGGCTGGTTTACAAGCCCTACCTCGGGTAGTCCTGCTCCTTGCTTCAAATAACTCAGAATGTTGCCAAACACTTTCTTGTCATCACACCTCTTCTTCTCGCTCTCAGTTGAGACGGCAGAAGTTGGAACTGGGGTATTTTCAGTGCTATGCCCCCTCTTGAATTGAGGAGGCTAGACGGACAACGGGTTTCTTTGAGTTCTACCGATGATTCTCGAGACGGTATGGGGTTGGGCAGCAAGCCTGCGACTAGCAGCAAGGAATGCTGCCTCTCGCATGGCGATCTGGTCAGAAGAAGGGGTTGAGGGTGAAGCAAAAAATTGAGAAGCTTGGTCAGCCATGGGAGCTTGGTTGAAAGAGCTGGAAAATCATTAGGGTTTTTGGGAAGAAGAAGGTTTCGTATGCTGGTGCTAGGGTTTTTCATTGTGCAAATGAGGTAAAAAAAACTCACAAACGGGGAAACCTGATTCTGGTTCAGAAAAGGGTCAACACAAGGATCTGACTTCGAAGCAATCTCTAGAGTTTTCCCTTATCCGAATGGGTCTTGCAAGAAAATAGGATTTCATATTGAGCTCCAAATATACGCTATTGGGATAGGATGGCTCCTACTAGCTCTCCCCTCGTAAGAACCGCATGTGCGAGTTCCCCCGCATACGGCTCAAGTGGCGAAGGCCCTTTCCTTCGCGCTTGGTAAGTGCTTCGCTTTAGCCAAGCTTACAGCTAGCCTATCGGCGTCAGCCAAGCTTCGACCGCGACTGCTCGTCGCTTCTGGTCGCCTTATTCCGTCACCCGAGATCCAAGTCAGCACCGGCAAAGATCTCTTTCTTCCTTGCGACCAGGCCGGCTTGGAAGGAACACACGAAAGAAAGATATGAACTGGGTAAATAGAAATGGAAAAGAGATGTTTCCAATTCATTCAAATCCGAAACTTTTTCTACATCCATATGATCTACTAAAGTCGATCGGTATTGCCCATATAATGAAATCACCTTCGCCTTCGAACATTCCATTCCAAATCAATACTACGTACCGTACCTCCAGGCATTTACCATGTCTCCCGAACAATCTCAGAGTCAGATCTTCTTTATATATGTAAATTCCTCTGTCTGCGAGTATAAGATGAACATAAATCAAGTTGTTTATTACATTAAGTGGGTGACCCATACCAATAAAGGCAGGTAGAAAAAAGACAAAAATGGCCGACATCTCACTCTAATGTCCTAGGATGTACCAGAGAGGGTGAACCAAGCCAAGCCCCTTGACCTGACTTATTCAGATCAAGAATGCCCGAAATAAAGTGCCTGTCAACTCCTTTCCTTGAAAGGGAAGGTTCCTATTTATATGTTGGGCCGTAGTGGGCCAACACAATTTTTGCAACGACAGGCCTTGAGAAGCTCAAAAGGCCCGTCGTTCGAACTTCCCTCATTTATGAATATTTAGAAAAGTGTTCTTTCGTCTGCAGAATCATCATTGCTTTGGGATACGAAACGATTGGACTTCTCAAATGCAAAAAGAATTTTCTTTAATATTTTATTTGAATGAAAGCAATGTGCTCATCAACGCAAATGCATCTTCCCTAAGGACAGGCAACAACGTATACACCCCCGCAACACATTACTTAACTAACACATTTCTGGAGGATACCTCAACATAGTGCATTTAGCTAAGGACGGGCAAAGGACATATACACGCGCAACACACCCCTCAATTTCAACGCATTTGAGTTGAATGAATGCAAAACGTGTCTTTCTTGGTTCAAGATGCGTCCATTATTGCCTTGCATACTTGTTAATTATATGATTTTATTATTATTATGATGACTATTATTATTATTTTTTCATCAACGCAAGTTGCTATGACTTGCAGCAATAAATTTCCCTTTATTTCTTAATCATTCACTAATTAAGAACCAATGCATTAATTACAAAAAAGTTCAAAGAATTAAAGACGGAATAACAAGAAATGCAGAAGAAATAAATGAAGAGTTAAATTCATAAAGTCAAAATACGAATTAAATGAAGAAGTAAAGACACAATTCAAGAATTCAATAAGACAGAATTAAAGAAAGCATTAAACATAGTTGTGAGATATGGACCGGAAGATGCATTTATTTAAATTAGCGCAATCCACATCCTTGTAGGTGGTCCGGCTTGCCTGCCCAATGTCCTAGGGACATTGTTCCTTTCCATTGGATCCTGGGGCTTCTAAGTTGCTAGGCAACGTTTCCGGTGCTCTATTTCTCAGCTCAGATGCCAGCTGGCCCACTTGGATCTCCAAGTTTCAAATTGAAGACGCCTGCGCTTGCATTACTGCATTATTTTTGTCAATGTATTGTTTCAGCAGGGTCTCCAACGAGCTTCCAGAGGTGTTCGAAGATGAGGGTTGCTGGTTATGCGATTGCCTTGGTTGCCCCTGGTTCGAGTTATGGTGAAAAGGAGGATTTCCTCGACTGCCACTTTGATGGTTGATTGGCCCCCATTGGTTACGATTGCCACTTCAACCAAAGTTAGGATGGCTCCTCTAGCCAGGATTGTAGGTGTTGTTGAAGGGGTTATTTTGGATGGTGCATACTTGCTAAAGATTTGATGGGCACATTTCTGCTACATGAGCCCCTCCACAATTAACACAACTTGGCCACTTGAGCTGATGCAGCGGGTTGCACTGATTGTTGGGAGATGGCTTCTTGATTTATTGCCATCGATTGAAGGATCAAGGTCACCGCGGCCATCTGAGCAGCCAACGTGGTCATTATCTCCGCAGGGACAATGGAAGTTTCATTCTTTCTTCTTTCGGCACCTCGGCCTCCATAGCCATCATCAATCCAGTCATCTATGTTTCGCGATATGCGGTCAAGGATGACTTTAGCCTCAGTATACGTTTTGTCCATAAAACCTCTTGCCGCGGAGGCATCAACAACAGCATGCGTTGATCTATTCAGGCCGTTATAAAAGGTCTCCATCAAAATGCAATCGGGTATCCCGATATGCGGGCAATTTTTCACCAATCGTCTAAATCGCACTCAGGCGGTGCTCAGGGTCTCATTTTCCATCTGCTCGAAGTTCAAAACAACCTTTCATCTCCTTGCGTTGACGGACAGTGGGAAGAACTTCTTCATGAATCGCTCCACTAGTTGATCCCATGATGTGATCTCGTTTGGCTCTAGTGAGTGAGCCCACCTCTTGGCTTCATCCCTTATAGTGTAAGGGAACAAATACAGTCTAATACTCTTTGGGGTTACGCTAGGTAATGAGAAGTTGCCGCACATTTCGACAAAGCTAGTCAAGTGGGCATGCGGGTCTTCACCTTGCAGACCCCCAAATTGCCCTACATTTTGGATCGTTTGTAGCATGACCGGCTTTATTTCGAACCTTGCGTTCTCCTCAACAATAGGCCTCGAAATCCTAGGCGAAAAATCATACAGGTTGGGTGTCGCATAATTCCTCATAGGGATGTTGCAGTCAGCAGCCAGAAAAACAACATCTTGCGCTGGCCTAACAGCCTCTTGATTTACTACGGGAACCGCATTGTCGTTATTATATGCCATACTCGCTGCTTTCTTTCGCCTTATCCGATTCTGACGTGCCCGTGCGCAAAAGGTACGCTCGATCTCAGGGTCAGCTTCGAATTTTGGTTCAACACCAGTACTTATAAATCGTTAAGCTACTCTCCACGTTGAATAACCAGTACAATGAGATCTGTCCTACAAATACCACAAACACACTTAAACAATAAACTGTTAACCAGTCCCCGACAACGGCGCCATAAACTTGTTTCTTAGAAATTGTTCTTATGTCACACAACGCATGGATTCAAATGATGCAAGGTTCAAATCCATGTGATATTACTTCTAGAAATGCGTTAATTAACAATATTCTTGTAGTATGTTGTGCATTGTCACAAGTTCCCTTGCGTTAAAACCAAGTATAATTTCACCGCAAGTTTCTCGATGTGATCCGAGGTCAAACACAGGGACTGTTTGAGGTTTTTGCGTTATGCTTGTGATACATGCGACCAGGGGTTTTCAATTAATAAAAGTTGTTGTGTACAAGAATATAAACATGCGATAAAGTAAAGTAAGCGGTAAAGATGCGATAATAAAATAAATTATGTTAAAGTAAATCTAAGCTAAGATACAAGATACAGGTCTCATGATGCAAGATACTGAGGTCAAGGCTAGCTGTGAAGGTTATGCAAAGATCGTCTAATGCGGTAACAAGACCTATGTACGAAGCAGAAACAGAAAAGATAATTAATACAACACTGCAAGTTCCTTAGTTGCGTTAAAGGCATAAATACGGTTCCGCTTTTCCTATGACATATAGCTCTCGGTGATCGGTCATGTTCCCACATCTCTGTGGTGAAATAGGGACAAACGTAATGACTGAAAGGTTGCTTCCATCTCTGGAAGTACTTCTTGCTTTAGTTAATGCATTCTTCTAACCTTCACTCGACAGATCAGAATGGCATCTTCACTTCTGCTCTCACAGGTGAAGATGCCGTCTAGCATGCTTTAGCTAAACGTTCTTATTTCTTTAGCACAGAGTAAGTTACTTGTTTAATTCATATTAATTACAAAGGGATTAAGAAGACTTTATGAAGAAAGCGATAAACGGAGGAACGAAAATAGACAGAGAAGAGGGCATGAAATCGATCGAGACATTCAACATTTCTATTCAACGTCTGATACATGATGTGTGAATGAAGAGATTAAGAAGGTGAAATACACTTGATGAAAATAGAGTTAGAAACAAATACAAATGAGCGACAACGTCTTAACGCCGATCTGGATGGAGATTTTCTTGCCGGTGTGGATGGATCGTGCGGAAGGATGAGCTTCCCTTTCAGCCTTGCTCAACCGGTAGCAAGGATCTAAGCACAGAGCTTCGTGGCGGGGATCTGGCAAATTCGCACTGAGACTCACCTCTCGGCCTTGTCTCTTTTCTTCCCAGATTTCTTCCGATCAGTACTCAGCTCAACCTCTCTCTTAGTAATTTTGCAGTAATTAGCCCTCGTATCAATTATACCCGTATCCAGTATATCTTCTGTGAATTCTATGGGGGTATTTATAAGTGAAAAGCTTTGACACTTGGCTGTGGACCCCACTTCTTGTTATGGAAATTTCGAAGATGGAGGAATAAATATTCCTTCTGTTATGCAATCAGATCGTCAAATCTGCACAACGGTTAGTTGTACAAATGTCGCAATCCTCTGCCTTTGCATTGCTCATTTGCATCTTTTGATCAGTTGCTCGCATGCAGTGTTGTTTTTATTACCGTATGCAGTTGAAATTCAGCTCGAGATCAACTGTCGCATTGCGCCATCATTGCGTTAATCGTCTCTTCATTGTTAATTGATGGGCGCAATGTAACAGAGATACGTTATTCAGTTTCTCGTTGAGCCTTGATCGCAAGCGGTGACTTGGTTTCCTGCAAAACTGAGTAAAAATTTCTTCTTCTACCATTTTGACGATGTTAGTGGGTGTAATTGCATTAATTCATAATTATTGTATTTCTGAGCTAATTTTCATACAATCAACACATATTCCTTCTCTTTTGGCCGCAATATCTAGATAAGGCAGCATAAATAACTTGTATTTCTATAAGTTATCAGTGACCTTGTCCTGGATTAGACTGATATCTACTGACTATCCCCACAACGCAGCAAATGCCAGGTCTAATACATAACATCGCATACATTAAACTGCCAATGATAGATGCATAGGGGACCCGTCTCATTTCCTCAACCTCTTGAGGTGTCTTAGGACACCGTTCCTTAGAAAATATAACTCCATGCTGAAAAGGCAGTAGGCCACTTTTGGAGTTCTGCATCGATTATTTGATCAACATCTTGTCAGTATACGATGCCTGAGACAATGCTAGCACTTTGTTTTTTTGACCCCGAAAGATTTGAATATCAAGAACAAACTGAGTCTCTCCCAAAGCTTTCATTTAGAATTGGGTCGCTAGCCAGTTTTTAACTGAAGTCAGTAAACCTACATCATTCCCAATTAGTAGGATATCGTCTACATACAACACTAGGAAAACTACTGAACTGTTGATGATTTTCTTGTAAACACATGGCTCATCAACGTTTTGGTCAAAGTCGTAAGATTTGATTGCAGTATCAAACCTTATGTTCCAAGATCGAGACACCTATTTCAACCCATAAATGAATCGATTCAGTTTGCAAACCTTTTGCTCTTGACCTTGGGCGATGAATCCCTCGGTTTGCACCATATAAATAGTCTCCGCAAGATTACTATTCAGAAAGGCAGTCTTGACATCCATTTGCCATATCTCATAGTCATAATATGAGGCAATGGATAGAAGGATGCAGATAGACTTCAACATGGCAACAGGTGAGAAAGTCTCCTCATAGTCAACTCCCTCCACCTAGGTATAACCCTTTGCCACAAGCCTAGCCTTGAAGGTTTGCACCTTCCCATCAGCATCCGGTTTCCTCTTGTAGATCCATTTACAACCTATAGGTTTAACCCCATCAGGTTGATCTACAAGATCCCATACTGAGTTGAAGTACATAGACTCCATCTCGAGATCCATGGCTTTGACCCATTCATCCCGGTCAACATCCTCCATTGCCTTCTTATAAGACAACAGATCCTCAACATCGCTATCGGCTACCATAGCCAGTATTTCAATGAAACCCATATAACAAATAGATGGGTTCGCAACCCTCCCACTACGTCGAGGTTCCCTCAACACTTGAGGTGGATTGGACCTACCAGATGAACTTCCATCAACAACTCTTGTTGATGTAGCAGACCCTTCAATAACTCTTGTTGAAGTTTCAGTAGTTTCGTTGGAAAGTTTATGCAACACGATTTTACTACGTGAACTGTACTTCTTTATATGATCATCCTCAAGGAAGGTAGTGTTTATCGACACAAACACCTTATTTTCCTTAGGATCATAAAAGTGACCCCCTTGTGTACCTTTGGGGTAGCCAACAAATAGGCACAGCCTCGAGCATGGTTCTAGTTTATTAGGATTAGCCTCAAGCACATATGCTGGGCAACCCCAGATGCGGAAGTGACGCAAACTAGCTATACGCTCGTTCCACAACTCCAAAGGTGTTCTGGCAACACTCTTGGAAGGAACACAGTTGAAGATATAAGTTGCAGTCTCCACTGCAAAATCCCAAAACAAGTCTGGTCAGGAAACGTAACTCATCATCAACCTAACCATGTCCAATAGGGTTTTGTTTCTCCTCTTCGATACACCATTTTGCTGAGATGTACCAGGCATTGAGAGTTGGGAAATGATTCCATGTTTGAGAGTTAAGAAATGATTCCATGTTCTATCATATAGTTCTGGAACTCATAATCCAAAAACTCTCCACCCCAATTCGATCGAAGTGTTTTAATTCGTTTATCCAATGCGTTTTCAACTTCAGCCTTGAACTCTATGAACTTTTTGAAGGATTTTGACTTTTGTTACATCAAATAAACATACCTATACTGGGAGTAATCATCAGTAAAAGTGATGAAATACTCGTAGCCTCCCTTGGCTCGCACATTCACTCTAGAGGCTCTTTGGCTCGATAACCTTTTCCAATAAAAGGTCTTTTAGTCATTTTGCCTTCAAGGCATGACTCGCACACAAGTAAAGAATTTCCCTTTAACACTATTGAGATTGATGTGCCCTAATCGAAGGTGCCAAATCTGGGCATTTTCCTTAGGAGAAACCTTAAGTCGTTTATTTTGAGTTACGACAGTTTTATTGCTAATGGCCTTAGCACATACAAATTATTTTCCAATTTTGCTGAACAAATCTCAACACCATCTTTCAGAATAAATACTTTATTCACCGAAAAGTTGAGAGTATATTTACATACAATCAAACACTCTATAGAAATTAAGTTCTGCTTTAACTCGGGACAACATATACATCATTCAAAATGATAAATTTATTATGTAAAGTCAATTGGAGCCTTTCCACTGCCACATCTGAGACGACATGCCCGATGCCTACTCGCATCGTCATCTCACTAGCCTCAAGCTTCCGCTAGGATCTAATCCCCTGAAAGGAAGAACAAACATGATTAGTGGCCCCAGAGTCTGTAATCCAAGCAGAATCATCATTCTTCTTTAACCAGCGAGGACAGTTCCGCTTCCAGTGTCCATCCTGGTTTCAATGGAAACATTTTTCTTTTTCAACCGGCGTTTGTCACTGATGCATTATTTTATGCGGTGAAATAATGAAAGGAATTGTGGGGGTAGAAAATGCATTGTGCAACAAGTTTTCTCAGAAGAACCCAAGTATAAATCTTACTGAGTTTCCTGGTAAGTCCAGGGTCGAACTCATGGACTAAGGAAAACAAAATGCGGTAGTAATTTTTAAGAACACTTTGCGGTAACAAATAAATTAATGGTTTGGTTGGTTTGTTGTTTGAAGTATGAAAAGTATGCGGCAGATTTGAGAAAAGATTGATTATGCGACAGATACACTGAGTATGCGGAGGAACGGGTTGAGAAGGTCTTTAGCTAGCGTTTCCCGAGAATGCGTTCAAACTATGCGATCATGCTACACTCATGCGACAACAAATCATTTTCCAATGCAAATGCGGTAGATCCTAATTCTAGGATGCATGCGATCAATGCGATAATGTCTATAGAGCTTATTCCTAAGTCTCTATTTCTTGCCTATGCGATGATGCAAGATGCACACAAGGACAAGGTGACCACATACAATCATAACCTGTCTCTAGGATGCATGCAATGTGTTAATAGAAAACAACACTTATTCCTAAGCTCCTATCTCTTGATTATGTGTTTCTAATCTGACTCTCCCGAGCCTAGATTCTAACCTGCCTTTTCCAAGCCTAGATTCTATCCTTAGACTACCCTCCCGAGTATCTCTAATGGACGAATGACGCATATATAATACAAGATAATCGCATATAATGAAGATCCCCAGTTATGCTAGCTAAGTGCTTCTCAACCCATTCGAAAAATTTAGCTACTTATGCGTAATATATAGAGAGAAAACAGATATAAAGATGTCAATTCCATTTCTATAAATCAGTTTAGAGTACAAAATGACAACGGAAGATAAGGATAGAGAGCCTGGTAGCAATTCCTTGCTTCCCAAGGTTTTTACACTGTTAACTCTATTCTGCTCAAAAGATGTTCCTGCTTCTGCAGGAGTTGGCCCTCTCTCTGGTCTCAATGCTTCTGACACTCTTCCAAGTTCATCAGAACGATCTCTCGGTACAATCTCACTTCCCTCGCTTCCGCCTTCTAAGTAAAAGAAAACTATGAACCAGGCTATTTCTATCTAAGGGAAAATTATCTAACTGAGCGAATTCTTTCACTGAAGGTGGCCTATGGTATTTATAGTGCTTCGGGGTGAAAGACTTCTTCTCTCTTATGATTGCACTGATAGGATGGCATTAATTCTCTGTCTAATGCACCGAATATTTGTCATTAAAAAGTTGAGTGTACTTGCAACAGTAGTTCGTTAACGGCTTGTCAACTTAATTCGGAATCGACCGTCATCAGCTTTCTGTCCCATCGTGATTTATTATGCTTTTCACCCAGATGTGCCCACCATGATGTGTCGGCTCTATGCGGCAACCTTCTTGAGCAGATAATTACGAGCGCAAATGATCGCATAGCCTTGCGTTAACGTAATCTCTTAATGTACTCGGCCATTGATTTCTTTAGATCGCATTTTCTGCCTTGAGTCAATACATATTTTGCACAAAATTACACAAGTTAGCTGTTTTAATGCGATGGACGCATGCGACCGCAATATTGTGAACTTAATGCTTTTGGACGCAATCTTGTATATTTTTATCATCGCAATCCTGCATTGTTTAATAACTTAGCACTGTAATAACGTGTATTTCTGCCCATTATCACACCCCCAAATTTAAACAATGCTTGTCCTCAAGCATAAGCTAAAGATTTCCTTTAGAAAGTCAACCGCCTTCTCTTTCCTAGATTTCTCAAGGATGCCTTATTCAAATCCTATACGCCAAAATTTCCTTAATTCTTATCCAGGTCTCTTCTTGAAATATTTCTAAAATTTAGGGTCCGCAAGGTTAACCTTCAAAAAGACTTTACTAGATTCCAGGGCATCGCATGATTTATTTCAAGAAAACTTTCACTGGGGTGTTTTCAAATGATTTTTATCCTTGCGTGTTTTAGACATATATATTTTTTCCTATGACCTTACGCTGATCCAAGTGCCCAGCCTTCGTTTTGGCTTGCCCCCATGTGTGTCATGCAGACATCCAACTACGAGCAAGACGCTCTTTCTCAGACTAAACTCATACCCATTTGGCAGCGGAGTTGCGGTCATTTATTTAGGCGTTGATCATGATTCCTACCTTTGTTTTGGCTTGCTCCCACGGGTGTCATGCGGACATCCAACTACGAGTAAGATCCGATCACAATGTTATGATTTTTTTTCAGGCTAAAAATAGCAAGGTCGAAAAATGAATACTACACCCCCAAATTTAAAATGCGGCAATGTCCTCATTGCTAAAAGATTGAAAAAAGTCATGCGATGCTCTTAAGAAGTTTCGTAAAGGGTCAGTTTGAAAGAAAACTAGTAGACCACTAACATTTAGAAATATTTCATGAGGTGGCTATCTTAAACTTAAGTTGACTCTAGTGTATATGAAAGAAATAGAAGCATGCTTTTCATCATTGAAATCATAATTGGCAAAGAGAAATAATGCGGTGACTTACTAAATTAATCGTTGTTAAATGATTGCACCAACCAAAGAGGATGCGGTGATAAAATTTTCAAAATTAAAATGCGATGCGATAGTACAAAATTTGGAATAAAGTCAAGGAAAGATACAACCCCCAAATTTGTGTTATCGCCCGCATTAGATGTTGACGCATCCTGCTTTGCGACAATCCGCTTTCTTTTGATTGCGGTGATGAAATAAAGTAGTTGCGTCTTCCTGTAGCGCCACCGAAATTGTTCACTTCTATCGTTGCAAGAAAAACATTGAGAGGGTCAAATACAAAAACAAAGTTAACAAAATCGTTTACCATGATCGCATTACATATATTTTTTTTTAAGGATGTAAAATGAAGACAGATAAACGATACTTGAAATAACATCATAGTAGTGAGAGTTCATGAATCATAAGTAAGAAAAGGATATTCCAAAAGACTTATGCCCCAGATGAATTTCTGTTGCATGCCAACACAGGAGCCACTCGATTTTTCCTTCATTCTGGATTTATCAGGTCTACAGAGGTCTTTTCCCTGTGAAAATTACCCCCACAATATGCCTTGACCCTTTTCCCATTAACCTTGAATGTACGGGTCCCTTTCTCATTAATCAGCTCAACCGCACCATGCGGGAATATTTCTTTAATTATAAAGGGTCCAAACCAGTGTGACTTTAATTTTCCAGGAAAGAGTCGTAACCGTGAATTAAAAAGTAAGACCTTTTGTCCAATGTGGAGATTTTTGCCGCATAGCCGGTTGTCATGCCAACGCTTTGCTCGTTCTTTGTAAATTTTGGCATTTTTATAAGCTTGCATTCTCCACTCATCAAGCTCGACCAATTGGAGTTTTCTTGCTTTCCTTGCTTCTTTCAAGTCGAAGTTAAGCTTCTTCATCGCCCACAGCGCTTTGTGCTCTAGCTCTAGTGGTAAATGACATGTTTTACCAAACACCAACGCATACGGAGACATGCCTATCAGTGTTTTGTAGGCAGTCTTGTATGCCCACAACGCATCGTCCAACTTTGTTGCCCAATCTTTTCGCAAAGGCTTTACCACCTTCTCTAGTATCAGCTTAATTTCCCGGTTGGACACTTCAGCTTGACCATTCGTCTGTGGATGGTATGGAGCGGCCACTTTATGGAGGATATTTTATTTGAGTAGTAGATTTTTGACGAGGTAATTGATAAAGTGGGAGCCTTCGTCACTTATTATGGCATGTGGAGTGCCAAAACGAGTGAAAATATTTTTCTTTAGGAATATAGAGACTACTGCCGCATCGCTTGTGGCGCATGCTACTGCTTTAACCCACTTGGAAATGTAGTCGACAGCTAATAGAATATACTTGTGACCATTCGAAGGTGGGAATGGTCCCATGAAATCAATGCCCCAGACTCGAACAACTCCAATTCTAAAATGATGTTCATGGGCATTGAATGTTTCCATGAAATATTACCCATGCGCTGGCACCGGTCACAGTTCATCGCGTAGTCTCTTGCATCCTTAAATAGTGTTGGCCAATAGTACCCACTTTGTAATACTTTCGCTGCTGTGCATTGGCCTCCAAAATGCCCGTCATATGGTGAATCATGACATTGCGATAATATGCGTTGGTGAGCAGCATCCGGTACCCACAGTCGCAGAATCTGGTCTGACCCCCTTTTATATGATTTAGTTCATCCCAAAAATATGATCTGCATTCATGCCTGAGTCGCCTCTTTTGGTGGTCCGTATAATCTTCAGAAAATTGCTCGCAAACCAGATAATTTACCATGTCTACGTACCATGGCAATTCTTCAATCTGAAATAGCTGCTCGTCTAAGAACACTGTGCTCACCTCCGACTAATTGCAGCCAACCTCAGGATTTTCCAATCTGGATAAATGATCCGCAACTTGATTCTCCGTTCCCTTGCGATCGATTATTTCCATATCGAATTCCTGGAGGAAGAGAACCCATCTAATCAACCTCGGCTTTGCATCCTTCTTTGTCATCAAATATTTTATCGCCGAGTAATGCATGTGGATGAGTACTTTTGTTTCCAGCATATATGATCTGAATTTCTCCAACGCAAATATTACCGCAAGCAACTCTTTTTCTGTGGTGGTGTAGTTAGTTCGAGCAGGATTCAAAGTCTTACTCGCATATGCGATGGGATGTAGCATTGTTTTTCTCTTCTGCGCCAGCATTGCTCCCATCGCATACCCGCTCGTGTCGCACATTAATTCAAAGGGAAGTGTCCAATCTAGTGCGATCAACATGAGCACGGTCGTTAATGCGTTCTTCAAAATCATGAATGCGTTGAGGCAATTGTCATCAAAGTCAAATTTCTATCTGCCTCCATCAACGCACTTAGTGGTCGTGCTATCTTTGAAAAGTCCTTGACAAAACGTCTGAAAATCCGACATGTCCTAAGAAGCTCCTAATAGCCTTTACACTCGTTGGAGGTGGGAGCTTTTCAATCGCTTCAATTTTTGCCTTGTCCACCTCCAACCCGTCCCTAGAGACCTTATGCCCTAGCACAATGCCTCATTCACCATGAAATGGCATTTCTCCCAATTAAGCACAAGGTTTGTCTCCTCACATCTTTTCAATATCTTCTCCAAGTTGTCAAGACAGACTTTGTATGTGTGCCCATATATAGAGAAGTCGTCCAAGAATATTTCTATAGAGTTTTCAAGATATTCTGAAAAGATGGCCATCATACACCTTTGGAAAGTGCTCAGCGCATTGCAGAGGCCGAACAACATGCGTCGAAACACAAATGTTCCATACGGGCAGGTGAATGTGGTCTTTTCTTGATCTTTGGGAGCAATCATGATCTGGTTATAACCGGCATACCCATCCAAGAAGCAGTAGAAGTCATTTCCAGCTAGACGATTAACATTTGGTCAATAAAAGGTAGAGGGAAATGATCTTTCTTTGTTGTCGCATTTAGTTTGCAATAGTTCGTGCAAATATGCCATCCGGTGATGGTCCTTTGCAGTATCAGCTCGTTATTTGTGTTAGGGACTACCGCCATCCCTCTTTTCCTTCAGCACACACTGCACGGGGCTGACCCATATGCTGTCTACTATTGGATAGGTGATGCCCGCATCTAACCACTTGATTATCTCCTTCTTTACGACCTTCTTCATCGCAGGGTTGAGTCTGCGCTGATGTTCGATCGATCCTTTGTGATTCTCTTCGAGATGAATTCTATGCATACAGTATACGGGGCTAATTCCTTGAATGTTTGCAAGCGTCTAGCCAATTGCTCTTATATATTTTCTCAGAATGCTCAGCATCACATTTTCTTGGTTTTCATTAAGTATAGAGGAAATGATTACCGGTAACTTTTCATTCTGCCACAGAAACGCATACTTCAGGTGGTTAGGAAGGGTCTTCAGCTCTATTTTTGGTGGTTGTTTTAAGGACGGTTGTGTTGTTTTTCTTTCTTCATTCATTGTCAGCTTATCTTCTTGGGTTGCGATCATCTCATCTTCCTTGTTTGTTTTTTCTGTGATCGCATTGCATGCAACAATGGATGCGATCGCATCCTCATCTTCGCTTTCATCTTCAGGCTTCTCTTCTTCATTCAAACTCTATTCATCGTCGGATTCATTAAAGTCTTCTTCACTAGAATATTTCATGGCTCGGATAATGTCAAACTTGAGCTTCTGTCCATTCACGCTCAAGGTGATCTTTCCTTTGTGCACATCAATCTGGGCACGACCGGTTGATAAAAATGGTCGCCCCAAGATGATGGGCACATCTTTGTCTGCTTCCTAGTCCAAGATGATAAAGTCTGCTGGCAATATAAATTTGTCGATTGTAACCAGCACGTCCTTCACCTTCGCCTCTGGATGTAGCAGAGATATCAACTAATTGAAGAGTCACTATCGTGGGCACAAGTTTCCCCACATCCAGCTGCTTAAAATTGATAGAGGCATCAGGTTAATGTTGGTTCCAAGATCGCATAGTGCTTGCCCAATGTACAATCCTCCAATAGAGCAAGGTATAGTGAAACTCCCAAGGTCACGCATTTTCGGTGGGATTATAGATGTTGAGCTTTGCGTCAAAGCCACCGTGGCGAATCTACCAGTGCCTCTCTTCTTTGTCACCATATCCTTTAGAAACTTCGCATATACGGGCATCTCCTCAATTGCTTCAGTGAACGGAATATTAATATGCAACTGTTTTAACATATTCATGAAGCGTTGGTACAAACCTCATTATTTTTCTTCTTTCTGAGTCTCTGTAGGAAAAGTGGCAGTTGTATTCTTACGATCCTCTGTTCTTTTGGCTCTGAGGTGGACATAATCTCTGGCTCTATCGCCTCTTTTTCTCCTACTTCTTCTCGAGTCACCGCAATCTCTGGTTCTAGTGCAACTGGAGCAGTCCGGCTAGGCTTCTTCTTCTCCCCCGCCACAGTCTTTCCACTACGCAACATCACGACTTGACATTGCTCTTTACCCGTACCCCCTAGGTTGCGTGGGAGTTTCGTTCAACTCGGCAGGGCCACTTGCGGTCTGTTCTTGAGTTCGCCCGCTATCTGGCCTATCTGTATTTCTAGGATATTGCTTCAAAAAACTTTCAAAGAGGAAGATTGCGGTGCCTGCGAACTGCTGGCTTGATTACTCGTCTGATCGTTGGTTTGCGGGAAAATTTTGGGTGGCCCTTCTTTTTGTGCCACTGATTAAAAATTTTGCTGTTGATTTTTCCATGCAAAGTTGGGGTGGTTTCTCCACCCAAGGTTGTACGTGTTAGAAAATGGGTTATTCTTCACAAAATAAATTGACTGTGGGTTTTGCGGGCATTCCTCCATTACGTGTCCTTCACCGCAAGTAACACACCTTGTGGTCGTCTAGTTGATTGTGTTCACTTGCCCACTATGTATTGTTGGGTTGTTGATTGCGATTCCCTATATCAAGTTCATCATCGCAGTCATCTGACTCTAAAGGGATGCGATAGCACCATTGTTCCCGTCACTGTCCCTTATTCTCAATCTTTGATCACTTTCTCTCCAGTCCTCGTGATTTTTAGAAATGCGATCAAGGATGTTCTTGGCCTCGTCATACGTTTTATCTAGTAGACCTCCAGCGGCTGTCGCATTGGTAGCAGTCTGCGAAGAAGGGTTTAATCCGTGATATAAAATCTCCATCTGTAAGCAATCTGGTAATCTGTTGTGCGGGCAGTCTCTTACCAGCCTCTTAAACCTCGCCCAAACATCGCTGAGCGATTCGTCCATGTCCTGTTCAAAATTGGTTATTAACTTTCTTCTCTTGGCATTCTCCGTTGGTGTGAAATATTTCTTCATAAACTTCTCTACTACTTGTTTCCATGAAGTAACTCCCTCGGTTTGAGAGAGTACGCCCATTTTCGTGTCTGGTCACACAATGAAAATGGAAACAAAGTTAGTCGAACTTTTTCGGTGGAGATATTCGAGAACACAAAAGTGTTGTAGATCTCTATGAAGCTCCGAAGGTGGGCGTGGGGGTCCTCGCCACGCCCTTCCTTCAAATTGTCCAGCAGTCTGGATCATCTATAGCATCACCAGTTTCATTTCAAATCTCGATCCATCAAGAGTGAGCCTCATGATTCCTGGGGAAAAATCGTAGAGGTTGGGTGACGCATAGTCCCAAATGGGCCTATTGCGATCGTTCGCCAGTAGGATGGGATTCACCATGACGTCATTTTCATTTGGTGCTCCATTTCCAAGTTATTCCGCCATGTTATCTTTCTCTTGTGGTTGTTGTTGGCGGCTATCTCTCAACCTTCGTCGGAACGTCCTTTCAATCTCTGGGTTGTAATTCACCAGAGATTGAAAGCTGTAAAGAAATCAGAAAAATTACCATTAGCACAATGTAATGCGAAGTCCCCGACAACGGTGCCAAAAACTTAATGCCTTATTTTATGCGACAAAACAATGAAAGGAATTGTGGTGGTAGAAAATGCATTGTGCAACAAGTTTTCTCAGAAGAACCCAAGTATAAATCCTACTGAGTTTCCTGGTAACTCCAGGGTCGAACTTAGGGACTAAGGAAAACAAAATGCGGTAGTAATTTTTAAGAACACTTTGCGGTAACAAATAAATTAATGGTTTGGTTGGTTTGTTGTTTGAAGTATGAAAAGTAAGCGGCGGATTTGAGAAAAGATTGATTATGTGATAGATACACTGAGTATGTGGAAGAACGGGTTGAGAAGTTTTTTAGCTAGCATTTCCCGAGAATGCGTTCAAATTATGGGATCATGCTACACTCATGCGACAACAAATCATTTTCCAATGCAAATGCGGTAGCTCCTAATTGTAGGACGCATGCGATGAATGCGATAATATCTATAGAGCTTATTCTTAAGTCTCTATTTCTTGCTTATGTGATGATGCAAGATGCACACAAGGACAAGGTGACTGCATACAATCATTGTTGGGGTTGATGCCCTAAAGTCTCGTGTCCTGTAGTTTGTAAACAGTATATACAAACACCAGTGATTATTAATATATGATATTTACTTCACATCTTGTTGTTTTGCTCGGTTATTTATTTTATTTGCTTTATCACAAAACCAATAAACATAAAATCTTTAGTTATCTGTATGTGACTCAAACATGTATGGGGTGACATACAAGTGGATCATATCTTGAGTGATAACCAAAATGGTCTATAGTATATGGATATAGGAGGGAAATCTTATCCTGTTAATGCTACGGACGCGGCCTGCTTTTTGGAATGGTCACAAATGGTTTGACTTGCCACAGATGATCTGATCCTGGTCATTCGTGTTGGGGACATGTGAGCGAGGGCGTCCTATACAAAGAGTTTGTATAACACCTAATCATAAAGTGTTAATGTCTCGTTATATAACATCATTCATGAAAGAGACTTCACTTCACTAGGATGACCATAGGTAACATGACCTCAATCCTGAATGAGTTGGGAACTTCTGCCATTGAGGGCGATCCTTTGATTTTTACGGGTGCGAGTGGCCAAGTCGTCGATTCAAACCTACCATTTTGAGGATTCATCTGATTTGGGAGCTGGGAACTCAACTATACAAGATGGAATTCACTCCTTCCTCAAGGTAGGGGTAAGTAGATAGAGCTTAAGGGCTGATTCTGGGGCTTGAACGATGTGGCGCCACACACCTTCTCTTGGCCCGAGAGGTGTTCACACATAGTTAGACTATGTTGTATTGTTCATTAGAGGAATCAATGGTACTTAAGGAGTGATATGTAACTACTGGGGCAAAACGGTAAATTGGCCCAGCTGTACTTACGAGCATCTGTGAAGGGTCATCATACTCATGATTGGTTATATCCGATGGACACAGAAATATATCTGTGGTAAGAAGAGTTCAGTTGTTGGTCTTCAGTGGAAACACTGATAGTTAACGAATAGTGAATCTCGTGGCTAAAGAGTTTAGTCAGCTATTCACGTACCATTGGAGCTTCGAGCCACAGGTTCATTAGGTCACCTGGGTAGCTTGGATAAAGTCGAGAACCAGTGTTTGGGTTAATTTGAAATGTTCAAATTGACAAAAGGAAGTTCAATTATATATGATATAATTAGACTGGTTAATTATATATGATATAATTGGCTAAATGTATGAGATACATTATTTTTGAAGAAAATAGATATAAATATGATTATATCAAGTAGAGGAGAAAATACTATAGTAGCCATATGATATCAAACTATAGGATATAAATATAATATGATTATATTTATTAATTAAATTATTTGATTAGTTATTTGATAATTAACCGATTAATCCACGTTCGGATGTGGGAAGTGGGGCTGCAAAGGTTATGGTAACCGTTGGGTTAAAGCTATGAAAATTGTTTTCATTTGATAATTCAATTGTGCATTCGTATCGCCCATGCCCAAAAAGAATCCATGAAAGAGCGATTGCGAGAGCTTATATGATAGAAGCTCATTCATCTAAACGATCGTCTAGTTCACGCGTTCTCTAAATGATCGTGTAGCTCTACTATACGATAAGCATTTTCGTTATACGATAACAGAGTTCATCTCCCACTTGCTTATTGTCTACACGACGTCGTCTCCTCCATCCTCTACCAAACTAACCAGAGCCCACTCTTTGGGTTTTTTATGCCGAGGATACCTGGGTTTCTCTTGTGGTGGTGTCATCCCCGCGGCATTGTTCGTGTACGTTCGGATCGTGTTGTTGTAGTCGACAGATTTGCAGAGTGATGGTAGATCGGTAGGAGGTTTTCCGCTACTTTGGGTTCAGTCGTTCGAAGAGTGTCTTCATCTGGTATGAACCCTTTCCTTGTTAATGTTTGTATTCAATGTCGATAATGAGTTTAATATGCATAACTATATGTATGGAATGTATATCGTTTATGTTTCGATCATTATGAAATCGGAGCCATCTACGCCCGCTCATGGAACTCTCGGTATGAGATTCTTCAATTGGTATCAGAGCCAGGTTTTTTATACTCCGACTTCATTTGTTGCAACAAAATAACGTTTACATTAATGGTGGGTGCATTTCTACGTTGTTTTAAGTGTTAATACTGTTGTGGATGTGCCCGATTAATGGATGTTTTAGGGATGAATTGCCTCGATATGTTCTTTGTAAAGGCCCCCTACATTTTTGGGCATAAATAATCGTAATCGAGTCTGGATTCAAAGTGTTTGGAGTCATGAGTCGTTCGTCGAAGTTCTGGGCAAAGGTTGTGGCTCTTCGAGGATGAATATGATCTAGGGTTGATCGCATCGTGCAGAAAAGGTTCTATGCGATCGCTGTCCATCGCATCATGAAGATGAAGGACTATGCGAGTTGAACGATGGGGTATGCGATCAAGAGTTGGTCGTATCGGGTTGACGATTGGGCACGCGATCGTTGAGTATCGTTTAATGCGTGCGTGAGCTAGATGATCGTTTAGGTTAGGAAGCTTCATCGCTTAGTAACTAACTAAACGATCGTTTAGCATGCAAGGTAAATTGTTTACCAAAAGTTGCATGCATCTGTTAGACGATCAGACGCTCGCGTATCGTTTAAAGCGCGCTAGACGATCATTTAGGTCAGCAAGCTTCATCGCTTAGTAACTGATTAAACGATCGCTTAGTAACTAAAGGTAAACCGTTTACATGTCATCGCGTTACACGATCGTTTGGACGATCAGGCTTCGTAGCCTCGTCTTTGTCTAAACAATCGTTTGCTAAAGTTCCTATCGTCCAGTGTGCGATGAACGATCATCTACCCGCGAAAGTTTCTTATACGATGAAGACCTCTTGGCGGTTCAAGACCCGGTTCGCTTGTGAATCAGTTTGCTTGATGAAAAATGTAATAGATAGGGTTTTTCATTCCGGTTTTTTGGTTTAAAGGCTCATCCCAGCCCATTAATCTATTTGTTTAATACATGCAATGTATGTTTTATATGTCATATGGTATACACATATAGTAAATCCCACCTTAGGTTATATCTCTTTATTGTAATTATTATAATTTAGAGAAGCATGATTTTAATTATGTAAGAGCATGCTCATGCATCATATAATATAAGAGTTATATTTATGTATGCATAAAAAGCATTGACATTCATCATCTTTATATTATAATTGTTATAGTATAAAGGTGAATGATAGCATGTTTGCTTGGTTATTACGCGTTATATAAAAGTTATATAGTAATGACCGAACATTGCATGAAGCATGACACATAGGTTACTTTATAATTGTTATAAATGCCTCGTTATGCGCAATATTTTTTTTAGTTGTTTCTTTTTAAGAGTTAAAGAGAAATTAGAACTAAAAGAAATAAGAAAGACATGCATGCTAACTTAGGTTTAATTCATGTTTTAAAATGTTTAAAACTTGGATCACATAGACCTAAGATCATGGTTCTAATATAATTAGCAACCCTAAGGCTTTAATCTTTTAATCAGTTTAATAGGATTAAATTGGCTAATAAAAGGTTAAAGTGTAGCAAATATATCTATAAGGGACCTTTTGTCTAAGGCGGGTTCTGTCTAGGCTGGGGTATTTAAGTTGACGGAAACGTAACACCTCTACCTAGAAACTTACCTGGAAAGGTGAATTAGATAGATTTGATGCATGCATGCAAGTTAAGGACAGTCCATTAAAGTGTTTAAATGTGACTACTTGAACTTGTTTATATTTCATAAACAAACGTTGTTTATGAGAAGGCTTTAAAAAGACCACTTAGACTAAAATCAGTAGCCGAATTGTCTAGGTTAATGAATCCCTAGGTAGAACATTTAGTAGAAGGCACTTAGGGCATAAGATGCTTCACTTAAACCTTTCACTTTTCTCCTAAAGTCCACACTATGAGATCTATCCTCGGCCTCGCGGCACCTTTGGCGTGTCCCCCCAAGGGATGGTGTTTGGGTAGGTCAATATCAAGGTGGATGGAGAGAATATTTATAGTAAGTGGGAGCAGGAAGTGCAACAACATATCCCTTGGTCTCCCTCATTAGGTTGAATAAAGTTACTGTGCATCGCCTCGAGGTACCCTGGGAGTGTCCCCCTAAAGGATGGCAGTTTTTACGCGTTTCTTTATTTGATCTTCTGTAAGAGGATAAGGTAACTTCGTCTCTTGTCCTAATCTGTCTTTTTCCTACGGTAAGCACATTAGGGCGGGACTCTGGTACCGAAAATGAGGGGTTACACTTATACACGGAATAGTTAAAGGTTAACGATTCTGGACCGAAAAATGGTGGCTGTTAGGTTCAGTTCCAAGAGTTGGTTCTGCCTAATGGTTGAGAATGTCTCATCCCAGTGAAGGGACAACTAATCACTCCACAGGTGCCATTTGTCCTGACTCATTGGGGCATCATTGCAAAATAGAAGCCTATAACTTAGGGTACTTGAAACTGTTTTGAAAAACTAATCGGTTTAAAAGTGGTTTATCAAAATCTAATCAAGATTTGTTCGTATTTTCAGCAACTTTTTCAAATGGCTATAGCCACCTTATCATTGTTAAGCGCCGAAAAATTAACTGGCGACAATTTTTCAACATGGAAATATATGATCACGACGATCCTAATCATCGAGGATCCCATGTTCGCTCTCACGAAGGCTTGTCCTCCTATTCCAGCTCCAAATGCCACTTGAAATGTTCGGGAGGCATACGAGCGATGGACAAGGGCGAATGAGAAGGCTCGAGCCTATATCTTGGCAAGTATTTCTAACGTCTTGGCCAAGAAGCATGAGCCTATGGTCTCAGCCTGTGAGATCATGGAGTCCCTGCGGGGGATGTTTGGACAACCGTCTGAACAGCTTATATATGAGGCTCTTAAATACATATTCAACTCCAAAATGCAAGAAGGCACCTCTGTTCGTGAACATGTGCTAAACATGATGGTCCACTTCAATGTGGCGGAGTTGAATGGGTCTACCATCGATGAGGGCAGCCAGGTTAGCATAATCCTGCATTCTTTGCTGGAGAGCTTCCTGCACTTTGTTAGCAATGTGATTCTTAACAAAGTGAAATATAACCTTACAACTCTCCTCAACGAGTTGCAGACATACCAATCTTTACTGAAAAGTAAGGAGAGGCAAAAGGGTGAGACAAATGTTGCTTCATCCTCAAGGACGTTCCATAGAGGTTCGACCTCAAGAACGAAGTCTGCACCTTCTACTTCTAACTCTGCAAAGGGGAAGAAGAAGAAGGGTGGTAAGGAAAAGGGAAGACACCTACTAACCCACCACCAGTTGCTAAGGGAAAGTGTTTCCATTGCAACCAAGATGGACATTGGAAGAGGAACTGTCCTCGGTATCTGAAGGAGAAGAATGCAGCCAAGGCTAAGGCCAAGCGGATAAAGGTAAATGTGATTTACTTGTGCTCGAAACTTGTTTAGTGGAGAATGATGATTCAGCCTGAATATTTGATTCAGGTGCCACTAACCATGTTTGTTCTTCTTTTTAGGGGATTAGATCTTGGTGACAGTTGGAGGCTAGTGAGATGACGATGTGAGTAGATATCGGGCACGTCGTCTCAGCTGTGGCAGTGGGAGGACTCCAGTTGACTTTACATAATAGGTTTCTAATTTTAAATGATGTATATATTGTTCCTGAACTAAAAAGGAACCTTATTTATGTAAAGTACTTATTGCAATGTAAATACACTGTTTCTTTTAATTTGAGTAAAGCGTTTATTCATAAAGATGGTGTTTTTATTTGCACAGCAAATCTGGAATCGAATTTATATGTGCTAAGGCTATTAGCCATTAATTCCCTCCATAATACTGAAATGTTTAGAACTGTCGTAACTCAATCAAAACGTCAACGAATTTCTCCAAAAGAAAATGCCCAACTTTAGCATCTACGTTTAGGGCACATCAATCTCAATAGGATTGAGAGATTGGTGAAGAATGACTTCTAAGTGAGTTAGAAGAAAATTCTTTACTTGTGTGAAAATCTTGCCTTGAGGGTAAGATGACTAAACGACCTTTTACTGGAAAAGGTTTTAGAGCCAAGGAGCCTCTTGAGTTAGTACATTCTGACCTTTGTGGTCCTATGAATGTGCGAGCCCGAGGTGGCTATGAGTATTTTATCAGTTTTACTGATGATTACTCCAAGTACGGTTATGTTTATCTTTTGCAACGGAAGTCTGAATCCTTTGAAAAGTTCAAAGAGTTCAAGGCTGAAGTTGAAAACGCATTGGATAGACGGATTAAAACACTTCGATCAGATCGAGGTGGAGAGTTTTTGGACTCCGCATTCCAGGACTATTTGATAGAACATGGAATTGTTTTCCAACTCTCAGCGCCGGGTACACCTCAGCAGAATGGTGTAGTCGGAGAGGAGAAATAGACCTTGTTAGACATGGTTCACTCAATGATGAGTTACGCTTCCTTACCGAACTCATTTTGGGGTTTCACAGTGGAGACTTCGGTGTACATACTCAACCGTGTTCCCTTCAAGAGTGTTGCAAGAACACCTCTAGAGTTGTGGAACGGGCATAAAGCTAGTTTACATCATTTCCGCATTTGAGGTTGCCCTGCACATGTGCTTGAGGCTAATCCCAAGAAGTTGGAACCACGGTCGAGGTTATGCCTCTTTGTAGGCTACCCCAAAGGTACACGAGGGGGTTATTTTTATGATCCAACGGAAAATAGGGTGTTTGTTTCAACAAACGCTACTTTCCTACAGGAGGATCATATAAGGGAGCACAGTCCACGAAGCAAAGTCGTGTTGCGTGAGCTTTCCAATGAAACTACTAAAACTTCAACAAGAGTTGTTGAAGAGCCTGCTACATCAACAAGAGTTGTTGATGGGAGTTCATCCAGTAGGTCGGTTCTACCTCAAGAGTTGAGGGAACCTCGACGTAGTGGGAGGGTTGCGAACCCACCCATTCGCTATCTGGGTTTCACGAAAATCCTTGCTATGGTAGCAGATGGCGACGTTGAGGATCCATTGTCTTATAAGAAGGCAATGAAGGATGTTGACCGGGATGAATGGGTCAAGGCCATGGATCTCGAGATGGAGTCGATGTACTTCAACTCAGTATGGGATCTTGTAGATCAGCCTGATGGGTTCGCCCTATAGGTTGTAGGATCTACAAGCACAAACGGGGTGCTGATGGGAAGGTACTAGACCTTCAAGGCTCGACTTGTGGCAAAGGGTTATACCCAGGTAGAGGGAGTCGACTATGAGGAGACTTTCTCGCCTGTTGCCATGTTAAAGTCGATCTGCATCCTCCTGTCCATTGCAGCTTATTATAATTATGAGATCTGGCAAATGGACGTCAAGACGCCTTTCTGAATGGCAATCTTGAGGAGACCATTTATATGGTGCAGCCCGAGGGATTCATAGCCCAAGGTCAAGAGCAAAAGGTTTTCAAACTGAATCGGTCCATTTATGGACTGAAACAGGCGTCTCGATCTTGGAACATATGATTTGATGCTACGATCAAGTCGTATGGCTTTGACCAAAACGTTGATGAACCTTATGTCTACAAGAAGATCATCAACGCTTCAGTAGTCTTCTTAGTGTTGTATGTAGATGATATCCTACTCATTGGGAATGATGTAGGTCTACTGACTGCAGTTAAGAACTGGCTAGCGACCAATTCCAAATGAAAAATTTGGGAGAGGCTTAGTTTGTTCTAGGTATCCAGATCTTTCAAGATCGTAAGAACAAAGTGCTAGCACTGTCTCAGGCATCGTACATTGACAAGATGTTGCTCAAGTACTCGATGCAGGACTTCAAGAGAGGGCCTACTGCAGTTCAGGCATGGAGTCACTTTGTCTAAGGAAATGTGTCCTAAGATGCCTCAAGAGGTTGAGGAGATGAGACGGGTCTCATATGCGTCTGCCATTGGCAGTTTGATGTACACGATGCTCTGTACTCGTCCAGACATCTACTATGCTGTGGGCATAGTTAGTAGGTATCAGTCTAACCCAGGCCAGGGTCACTGGACTGCAGTGAAGAACATCCTCAAGTATCTTCGGAGAACGAGGGACTACATGCTCGTGTATGGTTCGAGGGATTTGATCCTTACAGGATACACGGATTCTGACTTCAGACTGATAAGGACTCTCGCAAGTCCACATAAGGGTCAGTCTTTACTCTTAACGGAGGAGCTGTAGTGTGCGAAGCACTAAGCAGGGGTGCATCGTCGACTCTACTATGGAGGCGGAGTACGTAACGGCTTGTGAAGCTGCTAAGGAAGCCGTCTGGCTCAGGAAGTTCTTGACAGACCTGGAAGTTGTTCCAGATATGTCTAGGCCCATTACCCTCTATTGTGATAATAGTGGGGCAGTGGCAAACTCCAAGGAGCCAAGGAGTCATCGGTGCGGTAAACACATAGAGCGAAAGTATCATCTGATCCGTAAGATAGTGCATCGGGGGGACGTGATCGTCACGCAGATCGCTTCGAAGCACAATGTTGCTGACCTATTTATGAAGGCTCTCACGGCTACAGTGTTTAAGGGTCACCTACGGAGCATGGGTCTACAGGATCACCCACGGTTGAACTAGGGCAAGTGGGAGATTTTATTGTATTGGGCTTTTATGCCCTAGTTTATTGTTTTGTACTAAGTTTTTTGTACACCCCACTTCGCTTTAGGACAAGTGGGAGATTGTTGGGGTTGATGCCCTAAAGTCTCGTGTCCTGTAGTTTGTAAACAGTATATATGAACACCAATGATTGTTAATATATGATATTTACTTCACATCTTGTTGTTTTTCTCGGTTATTTGTTTTATTTGCTTTACCACAAACCAATAAACATAAAATCCCTGGTTATCTGTATGTGACTCAAGCATGTATGTGGTGACATACAAGTGGATCATGTCTTGAGAATGGTCACAAGTGTTAAATGGATAAAGGAGGCAAACCTTATCCTAGTAAAGGAGGAAACCTTATCCTGGTAACACTACGATGCGGCCCGCTTTCTGGAATGGTCACAAGTGTTGTGTTGTCACAGATGGTCTGACCTGATCATTCGTGTTGGGACATGCGAGCAGGGGCATCCTATATAAAGAGTTTTTATAAGACCTGACCACGAAGTGTTAATGTCTCGTTATATAACACCGTTCATGACAGAGACTTCACTTCACTAGGATGACCATAGGTAACATAACCTCAATCTTGAGTGAGTTGGAAACTCCTGTCATTGAGGGCGGTCTTTGATTTGTATGGGTGCGAGTGGCCAGGTCGTCAATTCAAACCTACCATTTTGGGGATTCATCTGATTTGGGAGCTGGGAACTCAGCTACACAAGATGGAATTCACTCCTTCCCCGAGGCAGGGGTAAGTAGATAGATGGCTCCCTTAAGGGCTGATTCCAGGGCTTGAACGATGTGGCGCCACACACCTTCTCTTGGCCCGAGAGGTGTTCACACATAGTTGGACTATGTTGTATTGTTCATTAGAGGAATCAGTGGTACTTAAGGAGTGAGATGTAACTACAGGGGCAAAACGGTAAATTGGCCAGCTGTACTTACGAGCATCTGTGAAGGGTCATCGTACTCATGATTGGTTATATCCGATGGACACAGAAATATATCTGTGGTAAGAAGAGTTCAGCTGTTGGTCTTTAGTGGAATCACTGACAGTTAACGGATGGTGAATCTCATGGCTAAAGAGTTTAGTCAGCTATTCACGTACCATTGGAGCTTCGAGCCACAGGTCCATTAGGTCACCTGGGTAGCTTGGATAAAGTCGAGAACCAGTGTTTGGGTTAATTTGAAATGTTCAAATTGACAAGAGGAAGTTCAATTATATATGATATAATTGGACTGGTTAATTATATATGATATAATTGGCTAAATGTATGAGATACATTATTTTGGAGGAAATTAGATATAAATATGATTTATATCAAGTAGAGGAGAAAATACTATAGTAGATATATGATATCAAACTATAGGATATAAATATAATATGATTATATGTATTAATTAAATTAATTGATTAATTATTTGATAATTAACGAATTTATCCACGTTCGAACGTGGGAAGTGGGTTGCAATGGTTATGGTAATCGGCAGATTAAAAATGAAAATTGTTTTCATTTTTCACAAAGGTGCATTCGTATTATCGTCCACGCCCAAAAGAATCCGTGAAAGCGATCACGAGAGCCTATACGATAGAAGCTCGTCCATCTAAACGATCGTCTGCCTCACGTTTTCTCTAAACGATCGTATACATTTTTCCTAAACAATCCTTCAGTCTTTCATGCACGATCGTATAGCTCTACTATACGATAAGCATTTCCGCTATACAATAGTAGAGTTTCATCTCCCACTTGCTTATCATCTACACGACGCGTTCTCCTCCATCCTCTACTAAACTCACCAAAGCCCACTCTTTGGGTTTTTGACGCCGAGGATACCTGGGTTTCTCTTGTGGTGGTGTCATCCCTGCTGCAATGTTCGTGTACATTCTGATCATGCTATTTCAGTCGACATACTCGCTGGGTACTGGTAGATCCATTGGAGGTTTCCATTGCTTAGGATTCAGACGTTCCAAGAGTGTCTTCATCTGGTATGAACCCTTTCCATGTTTTTTTACTATATTCTGAGCATGCTGATAATTAGGTTTATATGCATAACTATATGTGTTGAATGTTTGTTATTTGTGTTTCGATCATTGTGAAATCGGAGCGATCTGAACATGCTCATGGAACTCTCGGTATGAGATCCTTCAATTGGTATCAGAGCTAGGTTCCTGATACTCCGATTTCATCTGTTGCAACGAAATAACATATACATTCATGGTGGATGTACTTCTACGCTGTTTTAAATGTTAATTCTGCTATGGATGTGCCAGATTAATGGATGTTTTTGGGATGAAATTGCCTCAGTTTGTTTAGTTCCTTTTACATTTGCGGTTGTTTGTAAAGGCCCCTGCATTTTTAGGCATAAATAATCGTAATCGAGTCTGTATTCAAAATGTTTGAAGTCTTGAGTCGTTCGTCGAAGTTCTGGACAAAGGTTGCGGCTCTTCGAGGAACCCTAGATCATCCCGAATTAAATAACACTTATCAATATTAGTGGATTATTGGTTATGCATTGGATACAGACTCGATTGCGGCTCTACAAAGCGGGCCGTATCCATAATGTCACCAGGATCAGGTATCCCACCTTAATCCTTATACTACAGACCTATTTAGGTTATCACTTAGGCATGATCCACTTGTATATCACATATACATGCTTAAGTTCACATAAGTTAACCAAGGAGCTTTGTTTATTGGATATGAGTAAATGCCAGAATTAAATAACACTTATTTTATTCATTAAACTATGTGTATCTTTACAAAACAACGAGACTCCAAGAGAATGAGGACAGCAATCCCAACGGGCTGAACCATTCTACATTGTGTACTTGCTCATTTTTCATTGTTCCGCTATGCAATTTCTTTATCTATTGATTGCAACAGTTAAAGATTATCACGTTTTAGGGGGAGCCTATCGTATACATTTCTTTAAAGTTTGAACAATTCAAATTCTTCTAAAACTATATATTCCTTGTTTTACCCATAAGGGGTATTTGGTTCACCAACATGAGCTAAGATGAGTTGGTATAATATACCAACTCAATGTTTAGCCCATCAACTTTAAATATTGGTGGAGTTAAATTGGTATATTTTACCAACTCACCCCAACTCTCCTTTCTTCTAATGTTTTCAATGGCTACACCCATCAGCCACTATCAGTGATTATCGCTGCCACACCCCAGGAACCAACTTCGGGCTCTGACAATCACCTCCGATGAAAACTCTTGTGACCTAACTCCAACGAGCACTTTTGCGTGACCAACTCCGACGACCAATTTTCGGCTCCGACAACAAACTCAGATGACCAACTCTGACCATCACCTTCGTAGGCTCCGACCACCACCTTCGACTACAAACTTTGATGAAATCACCTTTGATGATCAACTTCAATGACCACCTTCAAGCAAGCAACTTTGACACCAACTCTAGACTTCGACAACCACCTCCGACGACTAACTTCAGCAACCAACTCCAACATTACCTTCATGCAACCAACTTTAAGCTTTGACAACCACCTCTGACTACAAACTCTGGCGAAAATCATATTCAATGATCAACTTTGACGATCAACTTCACGCGACCAAATTCGACGACCAACTCCAGGTTCTGAAAACCACCTCCGACGACAAACTCTAATGATCAACTCTGATACCACCTTCATGCAAATCAACTTCAAGCTCCAACAACCACCTCCAAGTACAAAATCCAGCAAAAATCATCTTCAATAATCAACATCGACAACAAATTTCAACTATTATAAAACCAATAACTGTTAAAGTATGTTGTAGTATTGTTGATTATATAAATAATAGTATTTTATCTACATTAAGTGCAATATTTATACGTAGAAATTTGCAAAATATATTTTTACAAAATTAAATTCACAAATAAAATGAGTGTTAATAATATTTGGAAAAGTATGGATGTAGTTGAAAAGTATGTAACACATAACAAAAAAACCATAAAATGGAGATTTTTATCCTGAAACGTTTTTTTGGCAAGAAATAGTGAAAATAGAGATTTGTTCTCTGATGATCCTCCAAATTTAGAGGAATTGAAAGTAAAATTATTGAAGAAATGTGGTGTCATTTCATTGGCTGCCAAGATGATTGGGGAGATTCAATTAAAAAAAATCATGACATAGTAAAAATACAGAGCAACAACAGAAAAAAGAAGAAAAAGAAGAGGATGATGATGACATTCATGGAGAAAATTAGGAATTAAAAGTTTTGATTTCTCTTTGAATTTATCATTTTATTTAACTATATTCTTGAAAGAAATGTTGCAAGTTAATTGTTGTTCATATTTTATTTAACACAAAGATTGGTAGAATTATTGAACAAAAAAGTTTCAAAACAAAAATAGTCATCATAAAAATAGAATATTTAGAGTTCACAAAATTTCACCAGTACCCAAGACATATGAACTCAACTCTGCACTCCAAATATAGACATATGAACTTCAGACATCATATCTCAACTTAGTGTCTCAATCAATCCCTTTGTGAGCTAGTAGAGAGACTTAATGGATCTATAAATTAGAAGTTCAATGATACGAGATTAATTAATTAAATTCTTTAATTAAGTTAATCAACATTCATTAACTATGGGTCCCTCTACTAAAGACCAACAGATGCACTTTTCGCACTGTACAATATTTTTGTGTCCATCGATGATAACTTGTAAAAATACAAGTTATTATAGCTCTTTATTTATAAATAATTAGGGAAATTCAAAGGAAAATACATTAACTTGAAATGAAAACTATGCAAATAGATAAGTTTTGCGTTCAAGCATTTAAAAAACTCATTATCCTAAAAATTATAAAATCTAACATCTTTGAATGCAAGATTTTCGTGAAAAGAAGCAAAAATCAGCTAAGGACATAAAAGCTAGAGTCGTGGGCGAATAAAGAAATAAGAACAACTTCGATCTTGCATGTGAAGAACCATGTGTTAAGATGCAACATGAAGAAAGGAAAACGACAAAGGCATGAGCGGTGGATGTCAAATCAAAGTACAAGTTGGTAGTTAATTTGAGGCAGTGGCGACAAAACCAATAATTTGTGATGCAAGGATTCGATGCAACAGGACATTGAATTAAATGGAAGGTATCAAATCATCATTAGAAAGAGGTTGAGAACCTTTTTTTTATGCCTATAAATAGCCCAAAGAGCTTCATCTCAAGTGTGGAAAGTTTTGCCAAGAAATTGGCCAAAGCTCTGCCAAATTTACCCTCAAACCGCCATTGTCATCCACCTCTCGAGCTTTTCTTTGAGGAATTTTGAGTGAGAGCTTAGTCTTTTTCTCTAAAAAGGGAGAAATCACCACCAACATCCATCGCAACCAATGACTTGACACTTTCATCTCCCCACTTTACTTTATTTTCATTTCATTAGCAAATTGTATTAAGATCTTGAGATTGAGAAACTTTATATCTCTTAATATAAATATGATTTCCATCATCTCTCATCTTTCCATGCTTCCAATTCTCTCCATCATGAGCAACTAAATTTCTAATGATTTGAGAATATTAAATTGATATTTTCACAAGTTTTGAATAAGTTAAATTTCATATTGTGTGTGCTTAATCCATTGCTTGAATCCATCTGACAAATCTATTTAAGTAGAAATAGCAAACTACTCGAGAGAGAAAATGGTTGTGAAACTCATAAAACAAGGAACGAACTTTAGAGATAAAGTTAACCTTTTGTCATATAATTAACTTAAGTATGCGTCCTAGAGATAGGGTAAATGTGGCATGAAGCACTGAGAGGTGAATTCTTCATTTTTTAAGTTAATGACATGAAAGGATACTTATGCATTACTTAGGAGAATGTTATTAAACCTTCTCAACCCTGCCTTATCAACAGAAACTTCAGTTTACTAGGATGACCATAGGTAACATGACCTCAATCCTGAGTGAGTTGGAATTTCCTGCCATTGAGGGCGGTCCTTTGATTTGTATGGGTGTTAGTGGCCAGGTCGCCGATTCAAACCTATCATTTTGGGGATTCGTCTGATTTGGGAGCTGGGAACTCAGCTACACAAGATGGAATTCACTCCTTCCCCGAGGCAAGAGTAAGTAGATAGATGGCTCCCTTAAGGGCTGATTCCGGGGCTTGAACGATGTGGCGCCACACACCTTCTCTTGGCCCGAGAGGTGTTCACATATAGTTGGACTATGTTGTATTGTTCATTAGAGGAATCAGTGGTACTTAAGGAGTGAGATGTAATTACAGGGGCAAAATGGTAAATTGACCAAGCTATACTTACGAGCATCTGTGAAGGGTCATCGTACTTATGATTGGTTATACCCGATTGACACAGAAATATATTTGTGGTAAGAAGAGTTCAACTGTTGGTCTTTAATGAAATGTCTGACAGTTAACGGATGGTGGATCTCGTGGCTAAAGAGTTTAGTCAGCTATTCACGTACCGTTGGAGCTTTGAGCCACAAGTCTATTAGGCCCCTTGGGTAGCTTGGATAAAGTCGAGAATCAGTATTTGGGTTAATTTGAAATGTTCAAATTGACAAGAGAAAGTTTGATTATATATGATATAATTGGACTAGTTAATTATATATGATATAATTGGCTAAATGTATGAGATACGTTATTTTGGAGGAAATTATATATAAATATGATTTATATCAAGTAGAGGAGAAAATATTATGGTAGATATGTGATATCAAACTACAGGGTAAAAATATAATATGATTATATTTATTATTAATTAATTGATTAATTATATGATAATTAAGCCAATTTGTCATGTTTGGACGTGCGTTAGTGGGGCAGTATTGGTTATTGTAACCGATGAATTAAGATGAAAATTGGTTTCATTTTGAATCGTCGTCCCAAAAGAGATAGAAAGAAGTGTGTTAGTGAAAAGTAATTGATCACTTAAAATCGAGAGCATATATGATAGTCGCTCTGCACCTAAACGATCGTTCATCTCGCGCCTAAACGAACGCACACTAAGTCCTAAACGATCGGATAGTTTTCGTAAACGATCGTATATTGTGTCGTGTTAGCTAAACGAGCGTATACCTTTTCCTAAACGATCGTTCAATAAAATCTACACGATCGTGTAGTTTCCCCTAAACAATATGTATCTTGTTATAGATAGCGTCATTTTCCCTCTCACTTGCTTATCGTCTACACGATCTGGTCTTCCTCCTTCCTCTACCAAATTCACCAAAGACCACGCTTTGGGTTCTCACTCCGAGAATACCTGGGGCTCTTTTCTGGTGGTGTCATCCCCACGTCGTTCGTGTTCGTGCGGTTGTTCGTGCTGCTATAGTCGATACTTTTGTTGGCCGTTGGTTGATCAGGTAGAGGTTTCCGCTGCATTAAGTTTTGATGTTTGAAGAACGTCTTCAACTGGTATGGCAACTCTCTCTCCCTCGTTTATTTTTGTTCAAAGCATGCCTTTAATTGACTGTTTGTTTGCATAACTGTGCATTTGAATGTATATTGTGTATTTCGGTCACTGTGAAATTGGAACGATCTAAACGCGCTCATAGAACTCTTCGGTAAGAGATCCTTCAAATACTTATGCTGACCAATATTTTGATTCTTTAAGATAGGCATGAGAACTCAATTTTAGAATCTTTTTTTAGGAAACATTTCTTAAATTTATCATGTATGCAAGTTTTACCTCAAATCTCTTTTGCAAATTTTTTCTAAGAAAAAATCATCAATCGATTTCAACAATGAGAATCTTGTTTCCTTTAAAATATGGGGTTGGGAGATGTTTGAGCTAATGTGTTCAAACTCGTAGAAATTACTTTATTAATAATAAATCTAAAAAAAATATAATTTCGCTATTAGCACAAGGAAAAATCTGCCTATTAAGAGTTTTAGTTGTGAATGGCATTTGCTCTTAGTTGGATACTCGCATGACACCCATGAGGGCAAGCCAAAACAAAGGTGGATAACCATGATCAACACAAAATCAAACGATTATTTTGACTATGACTAATTATTCATTAGACGGATCAATATTACTTAAAAAGTTAGATGTGACAACAGGGGTAAAATGATTATTTTGATCCAGCTGTACTTACGAGCAATTTGCGAAGAGTCAATGCACTGTTGATTAGATGTATCCAATGGACACAAAAATATATCTATAGTGTAAAGAGTGCAATTGTCAGTCTTTAATGGAGTGGCCGACAGTTAATAAAGGTTGATTAATTTAATTAAAGAGTTTAATTAATTAACCTCGTATCACTAGAGCTTCAATCTGTAGGTTCATAAGGTCCCCTTGTTAGCTAATAAGAATTAATGAGAATCAAATTATTTTTTGATTAATTTGAACTGTTCAAATCAATTATAGGGAATTAATTGTATATGGTACAATTAATATAATGTATATGATACATTGTAATATAAAGGTTTAATGAGAGAAATAAATATTTGAATATGATTCAAATAGTATTTACATGAATATGATTCGTATAAAGACACTATAGGTTAAAATTAATATGAATGAATAGGTTATGTGAGAAAATTATAAACTATAGGTTATATTATATGTAATATAATATGAACTATATGTTATATGTTATATATGATGTAAAATATAGTTTATATATATATATATATATATATATATAATTAACTTCCATCTCTCTCATAAAAATAGGAAGTGGGAGGCCATTTTGATATACATGATTTTGGAATCACAGTTCTGGATTAACTTAATAGATCTCCATCTTCTCTGCAATTTTCTCTTTAAAAAATTAATATCTCCCTTCACCAAAATTAACACACAGAAGCCCACAAGTCTCTTTAATTCTCACCATGAGAATAACGAGAAAGATATTTTGGTGGTGTCCTCACTATGTTATTCTTGGGTTGCTGTATTTGGTGTTTGAGTTCGAAAGAAGTTTTTTCACAGTTCAAGATTTCACAAGAGGGGAAGCAAGAAGATGGTTCTTCAAGAGTTAGTAACATATCTCTGTCCTCTCTCTGCTAATTCAGCAGAAGCATGTTTAGGTTCTCTGTTGTTTATCATATTGTTTCCATCACTCTATATTTTATAGTTCTGTATAAACGAAATTAGAGACACGAATGCGTTCACGTACTTCCGCTTCGGGAATTCAATCCCTTTAGTATAAATAAGCTTTTTGTTCAAGCGTTTACAAAACTCATTATCCTAAAAATTCTAAAATCTAACATCTTTAAACGTAGGACTTTTATAAAAAGAAGCAAACATCAGCTAAGGAAACAAAAGTTGTATTCGTGGATGCACAAAGAGATCAGTTCAACTTCAATATTGCATGCGAAGAACCATGCGTTGAGAAGAAACATGAAGAAAGGAAAACGACAAATGCAAGCAGTGGATGTCAAATCAAAGTGTAAGTTGGTAGCTAATTTGAGGCAGTCGCAACATAATCAATGAATCTGTGACGCGAGGATTCAGTGTAGCAATGTATGGAATTAAATGCAAGGTGTCAGATCATCATTAGAAAGAGGCTAAGAACCTTCCTTTTGATGCCTATAAATAGTCCAAAGAGTTTTATCTCAGTGTGGAACTTTTTGCCAAGAAATTGGTCAAAGTTCTGCCAAAATTCCCCTCAAACCACCATTGTCATCCACTTCTTGAGCTTTTCTTTGAAGAATTCTGAGTGAAAGCTTAATCTTCTTCTTTGAAAAATGAGAAAGCACCACCAACATCCATTGCAACTACCTTGAAACAGCCACCATTAAAGCCAGAGGGAGCAAAAAATTACAACCGGCGGCTTGACACATTCATCTCCCAACTTTATTTTATTTTCTTTTTATTAGAAAATTGTATTTAGATCTTAAGATTGAGAAACTCTATATTTCTTAATATAAATATGGTTTCCATTATCTCTCATCTTTTCATGCTTCCAATTCTCTACATCATGACAACTAAATTTCTAATAGGTTGAGAAGATTAAATTGATATTTTCACAAGTTTTGCATAAGTTAAAGTTCATCTTGTTTAATGTGTGCTTAATCCATTGCTTGAATCCATCTGACAAATCGGTTTAAGTATAAATAGCTAATTCCTTGAAAGACCAAGTGGTTGTGGAACTCATTAAACAAATAAAGAAGTAACTTAAAGACAAAGTTAACTTTTTGTCATATAAAACTTAAGCATGTGTCCTAGAGATAGGGTAAATGTGGCATGAAAAACTGAGAAGTGATTTCTTCATTTTATAAATTAATGACATGAACGCATACTTATGCATTACTTAGGAGAATGTTAGTAAACCTTCTCAACCCTGTTTATCAACTGATTTTCATCTTTTCAATGCATGTTGCTTTATTTTTTTATTGTATCTATCATCAACACCATCATCACCATCACACACCGCTAAACACATACCATTCATATAATTCATCCTTTAATCCTGTTTCACCTCACAATTAGTCTAGACGTATGATACTTAGGAAATACTGTGAAAGTCAGTTAACCAGTCCTAATTAAGTTATATCAAGTCCATGTGTTCGATCCTGGTACTCACCAGGAAACTCTGCTTAAACTTACATTTGGGTTTAAGTAGGGAAAACTTATGTTCATTTTAGATAATTCAATTCATTAATTTTACACGAGCATGACATATAGCAATCAACATTTTTGCATGCAACAATGGGTATAACCAATTATCAGTAAGTCAATCCTTTATGAATTGCTTGTAATTACGATTGAATGAAATTATCAATTTACCTCTGTAATTACCTCTTACTCGTTAAATCCCATCGATCCTCTAATGAACAACCTGTTTATGGTCCTACCATTATATAAAAATAATAATAATAATAATAATTAAAAAAAAAACTCTCTTAGGCCAATGAAAGTGAGGGGGCCCATTGTTCAAGACCCGGAGTCAGAACTTAAGGGAGCAATTCATCTACTTACCCTAAGGATGGGAATGAGAGAATTCCATATTGTATTACTATATTCCCAGCTTTCTACTTGAATAAATCCCCAAAATGGTAGGCTTATTGAGCCGGCAAGTTCAGGCCACTCTCACCTATACAAATCAAAAGACTGCTCTTATGGATGGGATTTCATAACTCACATAGGATGGAGGCCGAGTTACGTATAGTCATCCTATGAAATGTTAATCTCTTCAATCAACGATGTTATAAAGAGAGATTATTCATTTCGTGGTCTGATTTTATACAAACTCTTTGTATAAGATACCTCCACTCGTATATCTTCATATGAACGATTTGGATCAAATCGTTTGTAACACTTACAACTGTTGTAACATTTACAAAATAGATCGTATCCATAGTGTTGCTAGAATAGGACCCAATCTTATCCATATACGATAGACCATTTAGGTTATTATTTGAACATGATCTACCTATATGTCTACCACATACTATTCAAGTTACATAAAATAACCTTGGAACTTTCCTTAATGGATAATTGCATATATAAAATAATCAATCATTATTTCAAATAACTTATTAACTACATGACCTTAGGGCATACATACCAACATGTGTGTGTGCGCATGCTTTTTTTTTTAACAAAAGGACTTCAGTCACAAGCCACTTTAGCAACAATGCCTCAACAATAAATCAGGTTAATATTTCATTTTGTGCTTCCTAATTTAAGCCTATGAAAAGAGCTCATTAGCCATGGGCTTTGTCTGTTTTTTTAGCCTATAAAGTTTTCATTTACTCTTGCAAGTCAGCTGTGTGTTTTACTTCGTTAGAAGCTTATGGGTGGTGATTTTCTCTGCCTTGATAAGACTTGGGCTTGGCCTTCTAATACTAGAGAACTAGTTGATCTCTTGGAACAAGTTTAGTGATTGTGGCTGAGGTTTAAAGAAAGGGTCGAGTGGCCCCATCAAGCTTTATCCTTACTCACATGCTTCCAAGGAAAATTCCTAAGAGGTCATCCAATATAGGATTACTCCAAGCAGTTCCTATAGTTAAGTCATCAAAAATGAAGGTGTTGGTATAAATAGTAACTTTCGTTTCTTTTAAGTCTTTCTTAACTATACTTTCATATCCTTAAGATCACATCCGAATAAGATCTCTCTCATTCGGATGTGATCTTAGTTCATTCATATATATCCCTCTTGAACTCGGGGTGTCACATATTCATCTCATCATCTCACTCTTCTATTTTCTCTCTCTCTCCTCTACATCAATCCTATGCTCCAACACTTTCTTATTTTCCATCATTTTTCTCTTTCTTCTGAATACCCTTTTAATCCCCTTCTTTCAATTCTCTTCAATCTCAATTCTCCTCAATTCCTAGGAGGTCACCCAACATAGGATTACTCCAAACAGTTTCTATAGTTAAGCCACCGAAAATGAAGGTGTTTCTTGTTGGTATAGGTAGTAACTTTCATTTCTTTTAAGTCTTTCTTAACTATACTTTCATATCCTTAAGATCTCTTTCATTCAGATTGATCTCAGTTCCTTCATATGTATCCCTTCTGAACTCAATGTGTTACATATTCATCTCATCACTTCACTCTTCTATTTTCTCTCTCTCCCTTACTTCAATCCTATGACCCAACACTTCCTTATTTTCCATTATTTTTCTCTTTTTTTCTGAATACCCTTTTAATCCCCTTCTTTCATTTTTCAATCTCAATTTTCCTCATTTCTTTATCTTTTCTTCTATATAAAAAATTTAAATAAATAGGAAAGTTCTCTTATTTATTAGCAAGCCCAAACATAAATATGTAAGAAATTCCAACGGTCCAATGAATTCCTTTTAAATTATTTTGAATTGGGAGAATCAATTCAAGAATAACCTCCTTTCAAAACTCAATCAAACAATGAATCACCAAATACAAAAAGAGTCGGCAAATGAATATCATTCTCGATCATTAGGAACCTCTTAAATGACCACAACAAGTGAACAAATAGACTAATTTGAACTATAACTATAAGAAGTATCAACAAAATTTTTATCTCTAAAAAATTGGTAATGCACATGTTTTCTTTCTTTTTCCTCTCACTGGTTGTCCCCATAATTATGACTCCAATTTATCGACATATCTCTCTTTTTGGGTATTAAACCCAGACTAACTCCCTTTCAACTACTAAATGTACAAAATTGTTAGAACATTTAAGTTCTAAGGTTCATTCATAGTTCCATTATTCCCCTTCCTCCTTGCGCCTATTTATCTTGAATGAAGAGGATAATTTTAAAGATTAAGGGATGAAACAATTTCAGTTAGAGGGTATTGAAGAAGGAAGGAAAAAAAAAATATTAAGTCATAGATTGAAGTAGAGGAGAGAGAGAAAATGGAAGAATGAAGTAATAGAGTGCACATAAATAGTTTCCATCCATATACTGACCGTAAGACATTTTTAATATTTTTTGCAAGGTTAAAAGTATAAATAAGAAATACAACTTTCTTTAGAAATTTCTGCAAGGTTAAAAGTATAAAAAAGAAATACAACTTTTGAAAGTTAAGGGACATTTTAAAGCATGGTATTAATAGTTTTCATTCATATACTATTAGTAAGAATATTTAATATTATGGTCTTTTAAAAATTTTAAGGATATGAATATAACATTTAAAAACTGGATTTTTTTTTCCCTTTTTTTTTCAAGGACAGGACAAGTATTTCTGAAATAAAGAACTGAAATCTTTATAATTTAATCAATTTCGAATTCAATTTATTGACTTCCATCCCTTTTTAAGATCCATTTTTTTTATTCAATTATATGGACAATTGTAAATATAGCAATCAGACCTAAAGTATTAGTAGATATAGCATAATGCAAAAGAATTTACAGATATAATAAAATTTAGATCTAACTCTTAGAGAGTCTAACAGTGATAGACTATATCGTTGATGGAAGTTTATCAACAATAGAAGTTATCAACAATAGAGTTTATCACTGATAAAAGTCGTCATGATAGAGTTTATAATGGATAGATTTTAATATATTTACAATTCTTTAAAATTGTTTCTATACACTTTACTTTTTTTGAACCCACTATACACTTGATTAAAAAAGATCCATTATCCACTTAATTATTAATTCTAAAAGTGTTACCAATTACCCCAGTTATTTCATTATTACCAACATCATTTACTTTCCATGTCAACCAAAAACAAAACACAAGTGAGAAATCAAATAAGAATGTCTTTAAAAAAAGATCGAGGGTCAGAAAATTAATTTGAACAACGAAAGTCAGCAACAAACGTTTGACTTCAATTGATCAAATAAATACTTTTGCTTTATGTTTCTTTAATTTAAAACAATGTCTCAATCAAAATTCAGACATTTATTTGGTAGGTTTAAGGTCGCATCCAAACAAGTCTTGGTGTGACAAAATTGTCTGTCTTGGACAAGTAAACATTGAGTAGTCTGAAGTTTGGATATAATACACTTTAATTACTCACTGGTAATTATATTAATATATTTATCTTGGATCAAATTAGTTGTACGTTCACCTAAATAATCAACTAAGTCCAAATTGACTTGGCCATCATTTTCAGTTTTTATTTGTGGTTATTAGGTTCTGAATTTTCAAAACTTCAAATTCAATCACTAAACCTTCAAAAGTCTCTAAACTTATGAATCTACTGGATATAAAATTAAGAAAATGTAAATAACAGTAAATAAAGCCTTTACAAATGTTTTTAAAAAATGAGTAAGATTTAAAAACATAACTACCAGGAAACGAGTTTCAAACTACCAAATTAAAAACAAAAAGCATTAGTAATCCTAAATATAAAGTTGTCGCACATAAGTTGGAATTTCTACAAACTAAAATTATCTCTAATTCTTAAAACACGATTTATTATGCAACATAATAAAACTTAATTTGAAAAACTTAATTTCAAGCATACAAAAACTAAATTCACTGGAAAACATGCAAGAATTCAGGGGTTTTTTTTCACTTAGGTATGCATTTTGAAAGCAATTAAAAGATAAATGCTCTCAAAAGAGATGTAGTTCGATTACAGTAATAGAGATTTATTTATTTAAAAAATTCATAGTATTCACTGGAACTATAAAAAGACCCACTATGATGTGAAAGGAAGGAGGCATTACTGATGATTTATGAATTTGTAACAAGAGGTTCTCACCCAAGAAGGATAACCCACCCCCAAGAAAGGACAAGAGAAAGTTGTTCTTTAGACATTGGTAAAAAGCACAAATTCATCTTCCTTTACAAATGCCAGGTCTTACCACTTTACTTGGTTTTTTTCTTTTCCATAATCATTTTCTACTTCTTTCACCTTGCAAATAAGAGAAGCCACAGGCATATAACAATGGAAGATCTTAGGTTACACCTTGTCATCGTGGAACCACCACCTTGTCTCTTTTGGAGATCTTCCATTCCTACAATTCTTTACATAACGATCGTTATCGTCAGGGCGTTGCTGCAATAGAAAACAACAGACCGTCAAGAGAGGGATTCTGGTTGAAGGTGGTACACACACGTTTTTTAAATCTTAACAATTTCAAAGAAAGCAATTGTTATTTCCAGCACCTCTATGAAAAATATATTAACTATACAATAGAATGAAAATGGAAGGAAGTGTATCAGACCTTTGCTGTGGAGCTCGACAGCATGGAGAGAATGCTGATACAGATAGAACTTACAGTCATTGCAGGCGACCATGAATCATATAAAATATCTACACAGTTTCAGAATGAAGGGAAGTAACACTGGTCAGTCTTGCTAAACAGGTGATAACTAAACTCTCATACAAAACCAATAGGTAACAAATAACCCCACATCATAAATTAACATGGGTAGGATAGAATTCACAATTCAAACATGCACGAGCAACAAACAGTGACACAATGCAGAAACATGTACAAGAGGAAAATAACAGGCGCAACTATTACACCACCATATAAACTCGGAAAAAACATCATCTCAATCACACATACAAAGTGCATTTGAGCAACTTGCAAATTGCAGAAAGCAAATTCCCAACTTTACCTTCAAACTACATCCATTGCAAATAATAGAGTTGTTCAAAATCAAACCAACGATCAAAACTAAATTGGTTTAGTTTGAGATTTCTTTTCCTTTGAAGATACCCAACAAAACAAGCATTGATAGTTCGGTTCAGTTCAACAAATTTCCATCTAAAGGAAACCAAACAGATGAATAAAGTTTAGATTACTATAATGAACAAACATAAACTAGAGCTACTAAATAATTTAAAAGATTCCATGATTAATGATGTATTGTAAAATCTGAAGTTTTAAAGACTTGCAATATGAAGCAATTACAATCTAACATGTTTGAAATTTTTTTTCTTTATATTATTGTTTATTTGTCAGATTGGACTTAAATATATTGAAATTAGTTCTATTCATTTTTTGAGAACTCGAGGACATAGTTGTACAATACAACCTATAGAAATCCTGTTCAAGTAAAGTCATGATTATCTTTATTCATTTTGAAAGTAGGATGTCAGATTCATGCAAACTTTATGGTATTTATATTCCATTGCAATAAGCAAAAATAACATTAGAGGAAGGAAAGAAAAAAGTCTTTGCAAACAATTGGAAGAAGTTACGACTTTCAGGAAAATAAAAATAAAAATTGGAAGTTATGAACAAAACAAATATCCAATTATCCATATTGATGGTTCCAGTTGGTATTGTTCGGTTGCAGTGTGCGTGTGTATGACCAACTGGTTCAAATATTCTAAAACAAACCAGACAAATGAACATCCAAGTCAATAACATGATAAAATAAACAACGATCCTACAATAAATTATCAGCATAGAGGGCCTTTTCATCTATACAAACTTGTTAATATCAAAAAGAACGAAATCCAACATCAAGCAGTACTACCTCTGTACACTAGTTTATCTTTCTGTACTGTATAATTGAGAAGTTGTAAATAAATAGATGTAAGCCACTTGCTGTCACATCCAACATAAAGTGATTTTCTTTCTATTGAACTAAAAGGACAGGATATATCATATATATCAAAAAATTTATGTACCATCAAGTCATTCGCGTTCCTCCATGACGAATCACGGATTAGCCTACAGACAACGTGCCACTATATGATAGAAAATCTATTAATGTCCCATTTGAGATATCTACTTGTGTGAAATTCCATTAAACTCAACTATTGTTATTATTGTACGACCTTTTGAAGTCTGACCTCTGACACAAATAATATAAACAGAACTCCTTAGACAGCATTAAACTCAAAACTATGTAGATGGGGAAAAAAACAAAAGTCTAAACACAGACAACAGAGAGAAGAAAGGAATAGAATATGAACTCGATAATCCTGCAGAACTGCAATCCCTTAAGTAGAGTGGATGGTGAAGCAAACAATATAGCCACCACTAAACCTAAACCTAAACACAAAGAATAGAATAATCCAACGAGAAAAAGCAATACAAAACTATCCATATACCAACCTAGACAAATGTGACCATTGCTATAAATATGAGGATGCAGAGGAGCTGGATGCAGAAATATAACCTGTAATAAAACGGGGAGGCGAAAATCAAACCCAATGTAATCGATAAATGTAGCCTAGCCACTAAAGGGTAATTGGAATAGAAATGATCTGAAAGTTGGATGATTATGTTTAAACCTGTGGGGCTTCCATTGGGTAATGCTCAGGAAAGTCCACCTGAAGCTGATAGGTTTCATTAGCATAGAGAGTTCCAGGGGCTCCGTTGACTTCAATCACCCACCTTCCAAGGAAAGAACCCAGAAATGAACGTCAAATTAATTCCTACTAAAAGCAAAAGAAAGTAAAATCTATAGAGAAATAAAAGAAACAAAGAAAACTTCGCGGTTTTATCAAAAATGAAACCAAAGATCTCCACCACACTCGAGAGGAAGGAGGAGAACGTAATCAAACCTAAACCAAGCCCCAACAACACCAATTGTTGGTTATTACATAAAATTCTAGGGTTGTGGTTGGTATTCCCTAAGTATGAAGGAAACCCAGAAAGCGAGTAGAAGGGAAAAAAGAGAAACCCTACGAGGAAATTAAAAAGGAAGAAGAAATAGAAATACCTCTGAAGATTATCGGTGACCTTGTGTTTAAAACCAGCAGGAGGATTGAGCTGCCACTCAAGGAGTTCCTTCTGGAGGCGATTGCAAGCAATCTTACTGAGAGCCTGGAAATGAATCAAAGAATGAGAAGGGAATGAAATCAGAGAGGAAAGGAAAGGAAGAAGAGGAAGAATTGGAAGGCGGGGAATTGATGAATGGAAGAAGATGAAGAAGATGAAGAAGAAGATGAAGAAGAAGAAGAAGATGATGATGATGATGATGATGATGATGGGTTACCTTACGAGCGGAGTCGGAGGAGCTGGTCATGCTTGGGTTTGGCTCCGCAATGCCAGAGAAAGAGAGGAAAGAGTTCAATTAATTATGCGAAATTGTAACGAAGATGGTTGAGGGAAAGGGACAAAGTGGAGCGGCCACGCCTTATATATATTATTAATAACGCCACTCCCCATTCTTCCTTTAATTTCCAACCTATTCTATTCTTTTCCCATTTACTTTTCAAATATCTTCCCAAATTAATTTATAACTCCCCCCTTAATTTTAACCTTTTATATTATTTCTTTTTCCTCCTTTTACTTTAATAATTGGGAGGAAATTACTTTTTTCGCCCTAGGTTTTAGGTAGTTTACTCTTTAGGTTTTATTTCGGGTTGTAACCCATGATTTCAAGGGATTTCAAATCCTAACAAATTTCAAAAGAATTCAATTGTTTGTTAATACAAGAAAGAGAACAATTTTAAAATTCTCAGTAATTTTTTATAGCATTGAAAATGTGTGATCCTATCCCATTTAATTCAAAGTCGTTACTTGGTAAATTTAATGACTTTACAAGTATCAAGCATCTTAGAGGTAGAATGAACTATTACGGGCTGTTAGAGGTTAATTTAGAGCAGGAGCTCAAAAGAGCAATCAAGCTTCAAAGGAGTAAAAATGACCAAAATACCCTTAGAAGTGGTGCCATCCTAAGCGCTTTTTCGCGAGAGATTGTTTTTGGAGAAAAAAAGGCAGCAATACCATAATTTGACGGGTGTGCATGCACGCGCACACAACACCCAAGCATTGCACTTTGATAAGCAGCCTTTAATGGTTAAAGCGTCGTGACACTACACAGTTTCTATAAAATGAAAATTTTCATTTTAAGTTAAGGGGAGGAGCATTAGGCCAATTCCAGAGATCTAAGCTTGGTTTTGACCATTCTTGGCCAAAACCCATGAGATTTCCTTAGATTTTGACTTGTATTTGTATATTTTGGCATCAGGATTCATATTCGATGAACAGTCGAAGGCTAAAACGTCGATTTTGAGGTTTGTTGGGCATTTTCTATGGATTTTCTGAGATTTTGATGTATGTTCATGGGATTCTCTGTTTCTTATTGTTTTCCTTTCCTTGATTGAATGTCTAAGATGAACATGCTAGTAGATTAAATTGACACTTAATCGTTAATACTCGTATGTTCTTCACCCATGCTATGCATGTTTTAGGTGTCCGTAATTGCATCCAAAGCATGCATAATTTGAATAGTAATAGATTGTAATTTTGGTTTGATTGCTAGGATTCTTCAATCACCCAGTAGCAAAAAGATAACAAAACCTAAGGAATGGAAATGTGTTAGGTTAGATTTGGCCAATTTAACTTTATATCCTAATCAATCCAAGAGCTTAATACGATTAACTAAGTAAATAGGTTTGCAGGACACTACTTAGTTAACTTAGTAAGCAGCATCTGCATTGATTTTTCTTAGGGAGTTTATATGGATTTTCGTGCATTCGATTAGGCTTGAGAAATAGATAACCCATGAACATTTGCATGACTACTTTCCAATGACAAATTTAGCTTATAGAGATTCTATCTTAGGCTCCCTGTAGTTCACCTAATAGTATGAGTAGTTAGTTCGGTGAATTATAAATTTATTTGATTGGCAAAGAGGTTAACAATGACCATTATCTCGTCTTTCAATTTTAAATCTTGGTTTTACTTAAGAAAATTTCCTGACTAGAATGGTTGGATTTTGTAGGAATTCATAGGACTTAGAAATGTTTTAATCCTTAAGTTTCAAGTTTTGTTTCAGTTTAGTCTCTATGTTTCAAAATGTTATAATTTTATTTTTAAGACTTGGGTTTGTTTCAATTTGGTTTCTAGGTTTCAAAATTTTACATTTTAAACTTTCATTAAATGCTCACTTTCAGTCGTTGATGTTACTACCTATTAATTAAATTTCAATAATGATAAAGTGAAATTTTAAATTTAATTTTAATAGTGGTTAAAATTGGTGAAACTTAATTTTAAATTAATAAAAAAACATTAACACAAAGTTGGAAATTAAAATTTAGTAAAGATTTGAGATTAAAAGGATAAATCTTGAGACCTAGGAACTAAATTGAATCAAAACTAAAATCTCAAAGGGTAAATAATAATATTTTGAAACCTAAGGAGGAAATTGAAATCGAACTCAAAACTTAAGGATTAAATGTGTAATATTTTAAAACTTAGGGATCAAATAGAAACTAGATCCAAATTTAAAGACAAAAATGTATCTTTCCCATAATAGTTTTTAAGTAAAGATTGAGCCATCAATTTTCTCAACTTCATCTTCAATCATTAAAATTATTAGTTCTTCTTTAATACATTAAAATTAGGGTAATTGTTTTAAATGGCAAAACTGAAGGAGTAGGATAATACTCGTAGTGGAAGCAATCGTGTCCCAATTTTAATTTTACAAAACAAAAATTAGAGGACGGAAACTCTAAACAATATTAACTTAAGCATGCTATCTACTATGTTAATCAAATAGAGGAGAAATATATAAAGGGAATCACATACCCTTGAAGATTAATTTTTCGCGTTTCTTTCCAATTCGTGTTGTCTTCTCCTGATGTCACGAACACCACCATGGGGTCTTCCCTGTTATTCTCAGGGACGATAATCGTACAGAGGTGTGGGCTTGCACTTAAAATTGGCATGAGGGAAGGATAAGAGAATTGAGAGAAATTTTCTTCTCTGTAAAGGCTTATCTGCCACAGAGAGCAAGAGGAGAAAAAGAAAGAGAGAGAGAACTCCTCTCCATTTTTTTTTTTCCAATTTTTTTCTTGAGAGTGAGATTGAGAAAATAATGGGTAAGAGTGTTATAACTTCATCCCCTTTAGTTTTAATTAAATTAAATTCAAATTAAAAAATTTGAATTTAATATATATATATATATATATTAACAACTTAATATATATACAAACTATATGTTATATCACATATAACATAAACCATAGTCTATTATTCTCTCAAATCACCTAAGATATTAATATGAATCACATTTATATTGATTTTAACATATAGTTTTTATATGAATCACATTCATATAAATAATAATTGAATCATATTCAAATTATAATACCTCTCAATAAAATATATAAATTTAATATGAATCGTATTCATATTAATTTTAACATATAGTTCTTATGTTAATCATATTCATAGAATAATATTTGAATCATATTCAAACACTATATAAATTTGATATGAATCATATTCATATTAAATTTTAACATATAGTTTTTATATGAATCATATTCATATAACTAATATTTGAATCATATTCAAATATTTATTTATCTCATAAAAATGTATCAACATATATTATATTATATAATGTATCAATATACATTATTTAACTGTATCGTATACAATTAACTCCCTTTAATTAATTTGAACAATTCAAATCACACCAAAGTAATTTGATTCCTATCAGTCCTCATTGAGCTAACAAGATGACCTTATGGACCTATAGATTGAAGCTCCAGTGATATGAGATTAATCGATTAAACTCTTTTAATCAAATTAATCAACATTCATTAATGGTCGATCACTCCACTAAAAATTGACAGTTGAACTCTTCGCACTATAGATATATTTATGTGTCTATTAGATATAGTCAATCAACAGTGTGTTGACCCTTCACAAATTGCTCGTAAGAATAGCTGGTTCAAATTACCATTTTACCCCTATAGTTACATCTAACTTCTTAAGTACCATTGATCCCGCTAATGAACAATTAGTCATAGTCCAATTATGACTGAACCCCTTTCGGGTTAAGAGAGAGGGTGGGACACCTAATTGTTCAAGCCTTTGAATCAGCCCTGAAAGGAGCAATTTATCTTCTTATCCTAACTATAGGGAATGAGTGAATTTCTTCTTGTGCAACTGTGTTCCCAGCTCCTCAATCAGATAAATTCCTAAAATGGTAGGTTTATTGAGTCGGAAAGTCTGACCAATCTCACCCATACAAATCAAATGATCGCCCTCATAGGCAGGAGTTCACAACTCACTTAGGATTAAGGTCA